>NW_015621893.1:0-2899 GCF_001515605.1 Sinocyclocheilus anshuiensis | reverse complement strand
TGTGCAGATTTTTCTAATAGTATCCAGTCTGATCGTTGGACTGATCATTTTAGCACTGCTTGTCCTTGCCCTCTGGAAGGTATGTATCACGTGACAATTTCTCAAGTATGACTTAACGTCATATTCTCGTGCAAGACTCATCAAATCATAGGAATTAAGAGCATAGAAATTCTTCATAAGATTTCACTAAAGCTAGACCTGAAATATCTAAAGATATGACTTTTTTTTTGTTAGAGATACAGATAAACGTTGAGGGTTTATTAACAGCATGCCGGGCTTTACCGTGGTAAAAGATGGAAAACCCATCAAAGCAGTGCTTTTATTTAAAAAAAATCAATAATGAATAATACTGTCAGACTTATATTTTTAAATGATCTGTATATGTGCACAATTATTTTTTTTTCAGTGTTTTGTGCCATGAATGTTGCAATTTTATATATCAAGTTTCATTTTTAAAAACACATTTTGAAATCCAGATGTGAAATCCAATTCCACCATACTCCATCCAGCTGTTTTTGAATGCAAGAACATAGTTAAGAAACTGATTTCTGGTGGACTTTTGTAAACCAGCACAATTGTATAGGGTTGTTAATTAATATCTAACAGTCATTCAGACAACATATCAGTTAGTACCCTACAAAGCAAATAAATCAACAAATACAAACAAATCTTCATAACAAGGCTTGTTGGGTTTGAAACTGAGGTGTACTTTTGCTTACTGACAATCATACATTCTCTTGCTTTTATTAGCTTGGATTCTTTGAGCGGAAGTTGAAGGAGGAGAAGTTTGACCGGGACAGTTGGGACTATGTACCTAAGACAGAAAGTGTGTCATAATATGGGATTTACACCACATACAAAACCAAACAGAATGGAAGAGACAAACCATGAAGGACTAATGCTCTGTCAACATCAAGAGCTGGACTCATGATAACCTATGGCCATTAACCGTAATGGCTGAGAACATTTATTGCAAAGCGATGAAGAGTACAAAAACTGTCAAAATACTCTGCATTTTCTGTCAGCAGGATGAAGCCAATGCACTTTATAGTATGGAACAAACTACATGTGCTCAATGATTCGCTCCAGGACTGTCATGCCAAGGGAGAAAAGGATTCAGAATGTATTGTCGCTACAGAACGTTACGGCTCTGTTCCAAAACCTAGTGAGCAATCTTTGTAGGCAGCATTTTTTCTAAAGTGTGAAGGCGGTTTCTAAAGGTAGGAAGAGTGGCCAAATTTTAAGGCAGTACCACGAATACAATTTATAAGGTGCTATTTGAGTTCGGATTGTGCCATAACAGCTGCCTATTTAGATTGTAGACTGCAAGGCAACTCACTAGGTTTTGGAACGGAGCCTATTATCACTGATCAACATATTGGCTAATGGACTGCTGTAGAGGAGAAATCGCACTGCTGTAGCTTTTCTTACTAAGGTTATTCCTGTGTATATCCGAAGAGAGACTCGCTCTTTTACGCCTGCAAGTTCGTATACCCTCCACAGGGGTGACATAGGATTTTCTGGCACTTTCCATCACCCTTTCCGAAGCAGAACGTTGCTGCAGTTTTCACACCTTTGCATCACTGCGGTATCGGTTCTCCTTGCAAAAAAAGGAGGAAATGACACGCATTCTCTCTCCTCCCAAGCTCTCGCTGCTGAGTTCAATAGTTAGAAGTTTAACGGAGACGCCAGATGGAAGGAGCGAGTGTCTGCTGTGTGCTCTGGCTGGGTGCCATGGAAACGGGGCAAAGGAGGCTGCTGTTGTGTGTCGATACTGCACTACAGAACAGTGACAGGATTGGCATGTGTCTGGCTCCCAGCCATTGCTTAAGAGTGTGTGTTCATTTATAGGACATAAAATCCACAAATACACAACGCACCATCACCTCTCACTCATATGCAGGCCCATACTGAATCTGCACGTGCAGAAAGCTCTAAAAGTTATATTTAAGGTTATAAATGAAAACATTTATAAAAAAAAAACTAGCACTGATAAATTGATTCGATAAATAAAAAATGGAGTTTTTGAATGAAAACTAAGCTGAAGCTAAAAGTGTTCACTCAAACGCAAACCAAAAATTCTATAAAATTACAGAGACAATTCGTTTTTGTATTTTCAATTAAATTTAATTGCCCAAACCTGATTATCACGTCAAATATGTCATCATATGCAGAATGATTTTTTTATAGCTGTCATAAGAAATTAAAGTTAAAACATTTTGTGAATAAAAAAATCCTAAACGTTCAAACAAACAACAAAATTCTAAACTAAATTGAAAAAAAAATTTAATATACATTTTATGAATAAAGTTTTATTTCAAATTTGTATTGTTTAATTAATGAATTAAACATTTTATAAATAACTTCTAAGTTCTATATTTTTATAAAACATTTATATATATTTTTTTTATTTTACAAATCCATTATTCACAAAATCAGTGCAAAAAATGTGGAAAAGCTGGTTTTGCTTGGGCCTGCTCATAAGAGTGTGTTGGTGTATGAATCAAAGAATCAATGCTAAAAATGTTGGATATAATCTTTAGATTTGGGAAACCACATGGGTGCTTGTCAGTGCTTTTAATATAAAAGATACAAAGTCCAAAAAAAGTATCCACTGTTTAGGGAAAGGTGTAAAAAAAAAACAAAATCAGAATTTTTAATAATTTAATGTTTTCATTTTATTTCCTGTCTTTAAAAATTATACAAATTGTTGTTAAAAAAAATACTTTGGTTTAATTTAAATTCTTATGCACTGGAATGTTTTATGTGTCATGTGTTTTTGCTCTGTCATAAAATGTTCTATGTACATGTTAAAGCTTTGCATTGTGCAGTTTCTCATAGCGCTACTATCTAGCACAGTCTCTCTTTAATGTGGTTGTGTGTATTCAGATACAGCTGC
>NW_015621892.1:0-2881 GCF_001515605.1 Sinocyclocheilus anshuiensis | reverse complement strand
ACACATCGTTACAGCTCAGCAAGGTTAATGTACCTCCCATGAACACAGGGGTTGGATGAGCACTCATCAATGTTTCTCTCACAGTGATAGCCCATGAAACCTCTGGAGCACACACACTGGTAACCATCAAGACCGTCGATGCACCTCCCGTTGTTTCGGCATGGATTAGATTTGCACTCATCAACGTTCAGCTCGCACAATTTACCTTTGGGGAGAACAAAATCAATGCCATATAAATACATTACATTGAGTATTTAGAAATTCTTGGAAATCAAGGTGATGGATTTATTAAACGCCATGTCTGATATCAAGGTGAAAAAATGCATAAAGGTACTTGCATTCAAGGACCTTGGCATTGGTAGCATTGTGTTTCACTTGTCTAACTACAGAAAACATTATACATTTGTATAAGCATAAAAAAAGTGCATAAACAAAATGTATTTTTGTATTCTAGCTAAATAAAAACATATTTGATCGTCTACTTATGTTTCAAACTGTTTCAAACAATGTATGAGCTATTTTCCATGTCTTCTGAAGTCATAGTTTTGTGCGAAAATGACCAAATTTAAAATTCATTTTATATTTATTGTAATTTTTTCTCTAATTTTGATTTGTCTCAAATAGTACTACAAATGGAAGTGTTCAATGGGAGTGTTTTAGCACCAATAGTGATCATTTCAGGCATTTGTACTTCAATTTGCAGGATATTTCTGATTTGTGTATTTCTGTGTAGTTACGCTTTTGTATGTAACTGGGTAACAGAGTGCATTATTCTCTAGCCTGGATTTATGACCAAGTTGAATGACGTAAAATCCACTACAAAAAGGTTCAGTAACAAACACCCTAATAGGTCATAATTTACCTGGAAAAAAAAGCTGTAAATTCAATAAGCTAAAAGAGCCAGTAAAATCTAGAGGCAAGTAAGACTCCGTAGACACCCAGGGACAGGTTGACAAATGACGGAGATAAAAACGAGAGCCAAAGAGCTGCGATACTAAAGAGCAGATAGCCATTATTCTTCCTCCCTGTAACTACACAAACAAATTGAACCATTTCCAAAAGCCCCGAGACATCTAAATAAAGAGCAAAAGCGATCTTTTAAACATTATGAATCAAATGCTGATATTACAGGAATGCAAACTTAATTCACGCTTGACTACACAAATAATTCAGTCACTTCAGGCGAAAGCGACGCCATCAGGTCATGCACTGACAATAAATTAAAACTTTATTTCAATTACTCACTGCTCAATACACAGCCAGTGAGAATCTACCCATGGTGTATTTCACTGAAGAAGTTTTCAACCTTTCTTACTTAGCGCTGTTCTTCACGCTGAAGTGTTTTGGTGTGTCTTGAAGGCAACGTGGATAAATAAAAGGAACTGAAACAGAACAATGAGGCAGATCATTAACATCTTCTAATTAAAGTGTTTTTCCCAATTGCTCATTCACGGACTGTTGTTAATTCCCTTCATATTGACCTCCTGGTTAAGCTGTAATGAAATTATTTCCATGTGGATAGTCATCCACAAACACAACAAAGTGTCAGTGATATTCTGTCATGACATGCTGTTTGTAGTCAGCCATCAATCAAATACTTCGTATCTCGCTGCTCGTACGACACTATCGGGACTGTAGATTGTAAGGAAGTGCACACCAGCCTCGCTTCATAGACAATACATTTACACTGTCAGCGCTCCTAATGAGATCATACAAAACCCTCTTAATCGGCATTTCCTTGTCTGATTTGACAAATAATGCACCATCCTATCAGACTTTGTAGAATATGAGAAGCTAAGCAGGAGAGAGATTATAAAGCTGTTGGGTTAATCCTAATGTTGGCTTTCTTAAGGGTGCTCACTCTACTCATCTGAGAGGAGAGAAAAAAAAAACATATAATCTTCTCTTCCACTCTTCAATTACTCCTCTCTGCAGGAACTTCTCAAACCCACAGCGAGTTATCAGATTTTCTATCCAAGAAACCAAAAAAGGGGAGAACTAGAGCAACGTAAAGAAAGCCAGAGAAGAATAAAATTGTCTGAAAAAGAGAAATAAACACTACACACAAAATAAAACCGTTGAAAAAGAGTTTGAAATCTCTAGCAAATGTGTTTTGCAGCTTCAGAGAGCAAGAATAAGCTGAACAATTATCAAAAATCAGGACTGCTTAATATTTCTCTTGATATTTTACATTTTTATTAATTTCAATCAAAAGAATTTAAATTAAAATACAAACAATAACACAATTAAATAACAATTTTAGATGCTATTTAATTTTTTTTTTTTATTGAAAGATATTTTGACAGATTTATTGAAGTTTTCAATGAAAAATGTATTAATATGGCAATCACAGTCCTCTATATGGGGCAACTGCACGTCATCATCTTTATATACGCTATACATCTAAAATGCAATACATCTTAGCAGCATGAAAAACAAAAGTAAGTGTAAATTTGTTCATTATGACAGGATGCTGTTACTAATAGACCAAAGTAGGCTAACTGAAAGGTCTCTGATCCACAATTTCATTTAAGCATATTTGGTGGTGAACATTTTTCATTATTCATCAATATGAAATCTTGATTATTTATTTGATTAAAGTGGTACGAACGAACAGTTATCATGTAGGTTATAGCTTTAGATGCTACATCATCAAATAATATAACAGACAAGACATTGTATCAACTTTCTTTTCATGCAAAGTCGCTGATCTCAATGAAAGAGATGCTTACTAGATTCAAGCAAAATCACAAATAACGTAATTTCACCGAACGAGGCACATAACGTGGCGTGTGCCTGAGCATCACACCATTTCAATTTAAAAATCCTTTTGCTACAGATCAGCCACAGAGACACGTCGGATGGCAGGCTGCCGCATATT
>NW_015621891.1:0-2877 GCF_001515605.1 Sinocyclocheilus anshuiensis | reverse complement strand
TCAAGAAGCCATAGGCGATTGATTGGATATATTCATTATAAACTACAAGATTTGCCACTTGATTGCTTGGATATAGACACCTAGGTTTTAACACATAAATGAGATGTTTTCATTATTTTCTATTCCATGAGGTTCAGCATTTTGTCGTGGCATGGACTGGGCGTCCAGTAAAAGGCCAAACCTTGACCTTAACGCAGCCAGATGTGGTGCATGCGCTCAGTAAGGTGTCCAGGGAGAATGCCAGGTAGATTCGTAGGTTCTAGTGTACTGCCTTACTTGTAGCACACAAGATTTGCTAATATTTTTTCTGTGAATGTACTGTGAGTTTTGTCTAAGGTTTTTTTTTTTTTTTTCTCCTTTGTTTTTGCTATTCAAATGGACTTTTTACTAAATCATGGATTGCTGTACAAATGTGTTTTCTGATGTAGATTCTAACCTGTTCAGCCCAATAACAGGACGATTGACAGTTTTTACTCGGAAAGTTTTACTTTCTTGCCCTCGTTGCGTTATTTGTCTGATCGTAACCATTGAACCGTTTTAACTTTTCTCACTGTGATGTCATATCCTGTCCAGCCAATATTAGCAGCAGTAGCAGCTTCCCATTCGATTGAACCAATCATGTTCACACCACATTAGAACAAGGACTAAGTGACCGTTTAATCTAAGATATTTCCTATTCAAACTTTATAATTCCATTTTTTTTCCATATTACACTAACAAGAATGTGCTTAAATAGGCTTCAGTTTTTAATGTAAAATGTATGGTTTTCTTTCGCATTTCTGGTGAAAGGTGAAATGTTGTTTTTTTTACAGGTAAATTTAATGAGTCACCTTTGAAGACTCAGTTTTCTAGTAAGTGTCACTCAAAGAGAAAACATGAAAAAAAGAGCAATGTCCTGGGTGTAAAGCAAGCTGTTGGAGTCATTTCCTCAACCATGTCACATTGACTCCGCCCCTAAATACTTTGACCCCAAAGATATGAAAAAGGCACTATTAGGGGCTTACCCTGATCTAAAGTAAACTAGTGTATGTAGTGTTGCTAGTATTCTTAAAGTTACTTTATACTCTCAATATGGCAAACCGGACTCGTCTGTTCCTATTCCATTGAAGCAGTCTGGCGAGATGCCATAACATGAGCTCTACCCCAAGACTAAGAAGAGTTGGCACTTTCAAAGGTAACTGAGAACAAAAAATCACACATCTAGGCCAATATTTGCTGCTCTGCTCTTAATATCTCATTTTGCTTTCTCTGATGGGCATCGTCTCCAACTGTAAATGTCCTGTCTGCACATCTGTGTTTTGGGCTGTTTTGGTCTTTCTTTTTTTTGTCTTTTGGATTACCATTATTTCACAAATGTAGGTAATGATTAGTGTGGATGCATAGAAGGATGGAAAAGCGTTGGATTGAGTGATTTACTGGCATCGTTGAAGTTGTGAAACTGAGATCATGAGTCTGTGATGATTCTGGTCTTGCTGGGACGGTTTGGGAGAAATCCATCGTGTTACTCACAAACTAAAATAAAATAATGATTTGATGAACGATTGATGTGTGTGTCTGTGTGATTTTGAGGTTTCATGAGTGTGGCTGCATGTGGAATTAGGGAGTTTTAACATGCTTGCTTTATTCAGAGGCATTTTTGGATGAATCTGGTGAAAATGTCTTGAGTTATATTTTTTCCACACTCAAAAGAAACCACATATTACATTACATTTCCCTCCAAAATTTGTATTGCACCAATGCTAATTAATTAAAGTGTGAAGTATTTGTATGTTATCATAATATTTGTTTTGTTTAATCATCGGGAAAATGTGAATTGCCAATGAACAGTAACATTTTTGGAGGGGGAATGTGCTTAACTGTCATTAAGTGTGAATGCAAATAATATTAAGGGTCCTAAAAATAAATGTCATTCTCTTTATGCCTAATATTTAGATTTTGAGGTAACATGTTACCTGGACTTTTTACGTGAAATTCAACCTTTTGAGTTATTACAAGAGATGACCTGTATTTTCAGGCCTATCTGAGTGAGTGTACGGAGGACACACACGTACATACACACGAGTCAGTGATTCAGTGTCTGAGTGTCAGTCTCTTTCTGAGAACTTCAGCTGTATATATGAAAAATGGATCTGAAATTTTCTTCTGATTTAGTTAATGACATGCTGAAATGAATAAAAAGGAATATATAAAAATGTGATGAGAAAAAAAGTGTTCTATTATAATCTAATTTCCATTGCTCCACTGCACATGCTCATTTTTTTTGTCTTGACAGATGTGCTTCCCCAATCAGACATGCATGAATTAAGACCAAACGTGTTGGGAAATAACACCTATATGTGATGTCAGACTTATATAAATGTTTGGCGTGAAATAAAATGATAAACTGTTCAAAATGAAGACAAAGGGTGATTAACTACACATTTGTTTGCCTATATTTTGTAATCTAATACAATGAAGTTCATACATTAATATGGCTTAAGTGTTCAGTTTTGTAGGCCACTCATTATAGTCAAGCACAACTGAAACCAAATGTGATATAAAACCCACCTGAATCAGGACCAACACTCTTTCTGAGTGTTATCTGTGGCAACGGTTAAGCTTTGCTGCACACAGGAGAATCATTTCCAAAAATGTACTGAATTATTTAGAAATAGCTCTTACGATGCAAACGTTCAAGCTCAGCAGTTATGAGACTGTAAGGGAGAGCTATTATTGTGATAGCTGTGTGAGTTGCATAATTCGGTTTTACACAGAGTAGCCCATAGATTTGTGGTGGAGAGTGAAAGCCAGCTGTAGTCAAGCAGGGTGTCAGAAAAGTTCTGCAAAGCTTCCTGTCATTTTTTCTTTAAATCATTGTTTTCATTACCCCCCCCCCCC
>NW_015621890.1:0-2876 GCF_001515605.1 Sinocyclocheilus anshuiensis | reverse complement strand
GGACAGATGCACATGAAGGTGCCGATCTGGTTTTTGCAGGCCATTCCTCTGGAGGCGCAGTCGTCCAGCCCCTCCGCGCACTCGTCCTGGTCTGCAGAGAGAGATAGAGAGAGGAGTAACGATTATCACCTGCACTCGCGCGCGTGTGTGTATAATGATGATGTGGATCGTCATACGGACCTCGGCACATCCGGTTGTCGTCGCGCAGCACGTATCCCGTCGGACACATGCACTCGTACGAGCCGAAGGTGTTGACGCAGCGGAAAGCGCAGAGCAGCGGGTTCACCGCGCACTCGTTAATGTCTGAACACACAGAATAAAGACGAACACACAGATCGTAATAGAAAACAACCACTTTATGAATGTAGTATGTGACGAAAAACACGTTTATTTTATTTTCCAGTAGCAACATCTAAACAACCTTAAAACAAGCATCATTTATTTAAGTGTAACTGTGTTAGATCTTTAAAGCAAAATTTATTTACTTAAGAAGCATAATTGTGTAATATATTAATACTTTATTAAGATGCATATAAAAAATGCAAAAGCCCCTATAATTTAGGGGTTGACCGATATGTGTTTTTCAGGGCTGATACCGATTATTACAGATCAGGTAGACTGATAACCGATATATATGTCTGGTATAAAAAAAAAAATTATTGTCAAAATTAAGAATAACAGGGGCTTTGACAAAACTTTTTTTAAATGCTTTGGAATTATTTTATAGGCAAATGACCGATACCGATAAAACGCTTAATATCGGTGCTGATAATCGGCCAGGCTGATAATCGGTTGACCGCTACTATAAATTATGTATCCATACAATTATGCTTCTTGGGTAAATAAATCTGGTATTTTATATAAATAATGTAAAGTAAACAAATTTACACAAACACACACATACATATAAAATATTAAAATCATAAATATTAAAATCTTAATTATATGGAACATTTTTATAAAATTCATCAATATTTTTATTAAATTAAACAGTCATTCAAATAACTAAAGTTATTATAAAGTTGTGAACAATTTATTAATTATATAAACACTTTATTACATTATAAATTTTTGTGTAATTCAAAAATCAAAATTAAAATGACATTTTTATAAAATTTAGAACATTTAATTATGAAACGATTTCAATGATCAAAATTAAACTGTATAAAATTTCTTATAAAATTGTATTTATGAAATCTAATTTATAGAAAACATCTTAATAAAATGATTCAATATTTTTATTAAATTGCCAACATTAAAATGGCTACATTTTATTGTAAAATTGTGAACAGTTTAATAATTAAACACTTTTTATTAAATGATAAAAAAAATAAAATAATAATAATTGTATTTTTAATATAAAAATATATGTATGTCTGTAAAACTGTTGTCATTTCTTTATTATTCACTTTTATTGGGGAATACAGTGTAGCTTATCTCCTGTACGTACCTTCGCAGGTCATCATGGGTCCGGGTTCGAATCCCTCCTGACAGGAACACTCAAAGCCACCAGGAACGTTTGAGCACGTGCCGTTTCCACAGGGGTTTCCGATCGAGCACTCGTCCGTATCTGTCCAATCAACCATCAGACCATCAGAAAGGTGCCGTTAATAACCCACATAACTAGCTAGTTCATCATTTGCTTGATACTTTACTTTTATTAAGTCGTAAACTAAGGGATTTGAACCCACAACCTTCCCGCAGTCATCGAGAAGAGCGAGAGCAGAGTGAATTGAGGTTAACTGGGACACTTTTAGCCAGTCAGAAGCAGAACTCGTCTCAATGAACGTGAGTTTGCGTAGTTTTATGCTGAACTCACCCACGCAGTTGATGCCGGTGTAGTCGAGGTTGTACCCGAAGGGACACTCGCAGCGGAACGAGCCGTCGGTGTTGATGCACAGGCCGTTCCCGCAGATGCCCGGGTTCTCCACGCACTCGTTCATGTCTGCGGAGGCACACGGGACGTTAGGACGAGGATTGTAGGAAGGAAACATGCTTTAGTTGACAGGGTTTAAGCGGTTTTCTCACCCTCGCGTCCCTCGGGTCGCGGGACAGCCTCGTGACCATAGGGACACAACGTGAGGAACGCAGCTGCGGGAGAAAAACGCCACAAAATTACTCTGATATTTAAAAATACATACGGAGACATGAAGGGTCTGATTTCTCATAAGTGTGATTATTAAATTACATTTACTTTGACATACTAAAATATTACAATCTAAATTATATAAAACAGTTTTTTTTTTTAAATCATTCAATTTTATATTGAAATAAATGATTAAAAAGTAAAAGTTAGAAATGATTTATTAACATTTTTTTTAATTAAATTATTCAACTCTGTTAGATTAAATTACCAAAATTAGGATTACTACATTTTTGTTATAAAATTTTTAACTATTTAATAATTATATAAACAATTTGTATTATTCAACTTTCTGTTAAATTAAACAATAAAAATACTAATTTTACAGAAAAAACTGTATTAAATTATTCAACATTTTGTTCAATTAAATGGTCAAAATTACCAAATTACTATTTATTTTATAAAACTGACAACGATTTCTTTTATATTAAATAACTAATTTACATTTTTTGTTCCATTAAATGATCAACATTAAAATGACTAAAATGTATACAAATTTTTTTATATTTTATTAATTAAGCTTTTTTTAATGAAATTATTATTTACTGTTGCATATGAGAACAATTTATTAATTCTACAAAACAACTGTATTAAAGTATTACAAATTTTTTTGTTAAATGATCAAAATGAAAATGACTAAAATGTATTAAACTTAGAACGGTTTATGAATTATATAAAACATAATTAAATTATTTAATTTAATTTAGTTACATTTTCATGAAACCACTGTTTT
>NW_015621889.1:0-2854 GCF_001515605.1 Sinocyclocheilus anshuiensis | reverse complement strand
AATAAATTACATTTTAAAATATATTAAAATGGAAAACAGTTATTTTAAATTGTTATAATATTTTACGGTATTCCTGTTTTTTTGTTTTTTTTTACTTTATCAATTAAATACATCCTTGGTTAGTATAAGAGACTTCTTTCAAGAACATGCAAAGACTCCAGACTTGAATGGTAGTGTTCTTTGGAGTCACATTCATTAATTCATTGTAACATTTCTGTATGTAAATTATACATTTTATTAACTGATTTTAGGGACATTTTAGATATTAATTCTAAAGATGAAATCTATTTTGTTACAAAATTAAAAAAATGATATTAATATATTTTAATATATCCTGTTTAGTAATTAATAAATAAATTGACCTTACCGTTGTGAAAATGTGCTGAAAACACAGTTCAGCCTTTCAGTTAATATATCTTAATTATATGGTTGACTCTTTGAAATGTATGCCATGGCTGTTTTATTATGTCACTTTTTTATTTTACAAAACTATGATGATACTGGTATGTTCTGTAGTTTGAAGGACAGAAGTTTCTTTAAAAAACATTCAAATTCATTCTTTGACATTTTTATGCCTGCCAAACTTGCTTTTGAGGTGTTGTGTGATATATCGAAGACCCTAGAGGAAGATGCATTCTGCAGCTTGGCAAAACCAGCTTGAAACAAAAAAAACTTGCCTCAAGAAATGTCATACCTTCAGCTTACAGCTGGCTTTTTTTTTTTTTTTTAGAAAATATAAGTCTTTAAAGATGTTCCCAGCATGAAGGTTTTTTTGTAGGGTTTTAGTTTTTGCAAGGACAAACACAATATCACCTCCATGCCACTGCATGTTTTACACAACTGCTTCTTTACTACACCTCTCGAAATCTGCCAATGCCATATACATTTTCTAAGGGTGCATTGTGTTTAAAGTGCATAGGCTTTGGGTATTAAAAACATTTCTTTGCTTTCAGAGTTTGCACGGTCGTTCTGGTAGTCATCTGGATAGAGATCTGCGAGTAGATCTGGGTTTTAGAGGCATGCCGATGACAGAAGAGCAGCGTCGACAGTTCAGTCCCGGTCCCCGCACCACCATGTTCCGTATCCCAGAGTTCAAGTGGTCCCCAATGCACCAGCGTTTACTTACGGATCTGCTCTTTGCCCTAGAAGCAGACGTACACATTTGGAGAAGGTCAGTGGCTACAATTTACTCTGACTGTGGAGTAGATGTCATGCTTAATTGGATTCGAACAAAAACAAGGTCCTAGTGCAGTCAAATTTTCAAATACTATGTTTTCTTGTGTTTTTTTGTATAGTAGAAATGTTGAATGAACTGTAACTCTGTCAGTAGCCGTTTGTTTTTTTGTTCATGTCAAAAACATTACGCTGTCTACTCTGATGGAGTCATAATCAACAAAAATCTACTGTGTTATTGCGATGTAAATCTTTTCATCTTTGTTTTTGTCTTGCCCCTCACAGTCATTCAACAAAATCCATCATGGACTTTGTCAACAGCAACGAGAACATAATCTTTGTGCACAACACTATTCACCTGATCTCGCAGATGGTGGATAACATCATCATCGCCTGTGGAGGAATCCTTCCTCTGCTGTCCGCCGCCACCTCTCCCTCTGTGAGTGCGCCAGACATTTGACAATACTTCCATCCAGTGGTCATCATAGATCATTGCAAGCCAAGCTCTTCAAATAGAAGCTAAAATTAAAATAACAGAATGCGTCAGGGATGATGCTGACACCTTATGTTACCTAATTTTATGTACATTATTTACTGCTGAGTGTATTTTAATTACATTTTCTTTTTACTTTATTTATCTTCTTGTTTATGCAAAGAATACCAAGGTTAGTAGTACCAAGACATTAGTATATTTGTAATGTTCTGTGGTTCATTTCCATTTTCTCTCACTCATGGATGTCATACTTTCTCATAGCCCTTAAGAGTTATACGTAAAAATGTTTTTTCTTTTTTCCTTTTTTTAATACAGGAAATGGATATACTGACTATTAAAAGCTTAGTTCTCGGTAGCTACTTTCCATTAAGTGTTCGGTCAAAGGTTGAGGTTTCTTTTTTTGAATTGCTAATTTTTGTTTTAATGCACTTACATATTGAAAATCAATGCTAGTTCTCACAGAGTTGGGCTAATTGGATTTCATATACAATTGTCTATTTGTTTTTATTTATTTTTTTATTCTATTTCTATCCTAAAACAAAGGTGTCGTTGTCTACACAGAAATAAAAGAAAAATATAGTTCAGCATTAATAATAAGAAGAAATGTTTCTTGAGCACTGTGACACAGAAGACTGGAGTATGGCTGTTGAAAATGTAACTTCGCTATCACAGGAATAATTTATATTTTAATTTATATTACAATAGAAAACAGTTATATTAAATGGTAATAATATGTCACGATAATACAGTATTTAATGTATTTTTGATTAAGTAATTGCAGCCTAGGGGAACATAAAAGACATCTTTCAAAAACACAGAAATCTTACCGACCCTAAACTTTTGAGTGGTAGTGTAGCTTGGTTGGGGAGGTTTGAATTAGTTTTTCTCAGATTAAAACTCTCAAATGTTACATTTCAGTGCACCACATCTCAAAATAAAAATTGTCTGCCACGGGCAATCCTGCATCCTAGAAAACACCTGCCAAAACGTTGCATGACCCATCTCATCCTGTTTCGCAGGATGTGCTGTATTGTCACATTTTACCCAATACACCTCATTCTCAGCCTGAAGATAATGACTGATCAGTGTTATAACTAAATGTGTTAACAGACTTGCTGTGACATCAGACAGTACACTTTGTGTTCTTGATTATTGTGTGTGTCTGTGTCAGACTGAAATGGAAGGCAT
>NW_015621888.1:0-2858 GCF_001515605.1 Sinocyclocheilus anshuiensis | reverse complement strand
GAAAAGAAATTAAGGTTTTTGAGGAAAACATTCCAGGATTTTTCTGGAAAAATCATGAACATCTTGGATGACATGGGGGTGAGTAAATTATTGGGAAATTTTTATTCTGGAGGTGAACTAATCCTTTAAGACAGTAACAGATCACTTACATCATCAATGAATGTCCCAATCTCCTCAGGATTGGTTGGTCGTGGTCTATACTGAGGTGCTGACAGGAAAGTGGGCGCCACATCATTTCGGAACACTTCAGGTCTGTTGTCCAAGCCACAATGCAACACACTCGAATCAAAATCCTGTGCAGAGAGGGTGTTTGATATGAAAGAACTGCAAAGAGGAAACCAACTACTACAAAGCATGCAGAAGGTCAGCATATAGTCTCAAGTCACACCCCTCCCCCGCCCCCCAAATATCAAGCTATCAACATTAAGTCATTGCAAGCTACTACAAATGTAACTGCACACAGGTTCGGACCATTGACATCTGAATGTCACGTTTACATGGAAACCAAACCACAAAGCATATTTATAAGATAGCTATGCCTTGTTACGGACCAAGGAACTCCATACCAAATAGTTCACAAAGCTTCAGAAATGTTTATACTGCAAAAAGACAGTGTTGTACATGATGCTTGAGTGCTGCAGGCAAGATTTTCCTGCAATAAAAGAATCAAGTAACACCAAATAACAGGATGCTTGACTGTCAATATTTAGTTTCAAATTTCACCAAACATTATGAATTCAGCCATCAAAAACTGAAATTACAACCAACCTGATCGTCTTCTCCACCGCCTTCCTCATCATAATAGTAGATGTCGTCTCTTACATCATCTTCAGGAAGGAGGGGTTCTTTTTTGGTACTGCTTTTCCTCCTCAGGAACAAAAGCAGAAGAAGAACGAGCACTGTGGTACAAGGAACACAACGTAACTTACAATAGCAAACTTTAAAGAAAAATCAGTAGTAATAAGGAATAAACAATGGAACAAAGACAGAAAACCAGACTGCTCTTGATCTTAAGGAAGGAGTTCAGTTCAAACATTGAATATGTTTGGAATAGCATACTAGCATATGACTCCATTTCTGCAGTATAGTTTATATACACCAACCATCTGTATACACACAACACCTGGGAGACCAACTACATTTGCTAAAATGAGCAGTATAGACAGCACACAGTTACTGTATGCCCACTGCATTGACTATGACAACCAAATAAACCAGATACAATTCATTTCTTTAGCCTCATTTGATTTGACTGCCAGGAGTCAGGACACATAAAAACGCATGAAAGAAACTACATACGCAGCAGAGCCAAGATTGCTCCCAGGATCCCAAGAACTCCAGATAGTGTCATCCCCGCTAACTCTTTGTCAGTACACCGGAATTCATCTCCTGTGCAGTCACACACAGTTGCTTGAATGGAGCTGTCCTTATACAGCCTATGTTGATCATAAACTCTCAGAACTACATTGTAGTCCCCTTGCTCCAATGTTGACTTGAGTTGCAGAAAAACACCAGTTGCTAAAATGGGCACATTGTAATAGTTAGCCGTGTAGCCACTATCAAACATCCAGCCGTTTTAATGTGAAAGAATGAGTTGAATTTCTTAAAACATTTGTAATTGCTCACATGTGTCATTCATCGAGGTGGACCAGTTTTTACTGGTTTCTCCTTGGGCCTCAACGCTAAAGGGTGCACCAAAAGGAGGTCCATCTTTGTCCGTTATAGAGAGAAGAACTGGGGCTGATCCACGATTACAAATTTTTATATTCCTTTCATTAATAATAGGAGCGTTGTCATTTACATTCTCCAATTCAATTATCAGGGTTCCTGTGCCAGTCGCTGGAGATGTTGCTGCACACAAGCACAAACATATTAGAAAAAGGCTATGCTGCAAGAATTCTTTCTACCTAGAAAAACAAATTACCATCATCATCCACGGCCAAAATGATAGCTCTGTATTTGCCATCTTTGACATAAACAGATTCTCTATCCATAAGGTTCCTGACTTTAATCACTCCCGTCTCTGGAGACACACTTAGCCAGCCAGCATCATCATCATCCCCCATTTTATACCTGGAAAGGGGAAGAAAAGAAAACAAAAAAAACAACAACAGGTTAAGACTACAAATGTTCATCAAGAACAACTTAATGTTCTGACCAGTCTTGCCTGAAGGTTTACAAATTTGAAGTTGAAAGTATACACAGAAATGCTGTGGTTTGAAGGCTGGGTGGAAGAAATCTGATAGTGTGCGGGATATAGGCCTTGCTAGGTAGCTGCTAGACAGTTGCTAAGGTGGTTCTCAGTAATTATACTAGTGAAGTGAGGCTAGGGTAAGGGACAGCCAGATGCTTTAAAGTCTTCAATGCGTTCAAACCTTAATTAGAAAAAAAACGATTCAATGAGGGCTGCTCGATTATGGCACAAATCATAATCCCGATTATTTTGGTCAATATTGTAATCTCGATTATTTAACACGATTATAAGTGGACCACATGCCCAAATCTTTATACAAGTGATTTGTTTAAAGATATATATCAAATATATATTTTCTGTAAATAATGTTGCTATGGCATCTACATTCGAGAAACCAGTGAAATTTCACAATTCTCAATACCACAGCAGAATAAGTCCTTCAGTCAAGAGCAGTGAGTGATTTTGTCTGTCTTTTGATGTTTAATTAATATTAAGCACACAGTCAGCAGCAGGAATATAGCCTGCTGTCACTTTAAGAGCCGCACAGATCCAATTTATTGTTACACACGTATTTTCATTCTCAACTGTTTACGTTGATATACTACATAACCGACGAGGGTTTGTGAGAATAATCACCAAGCGCCGCATTTTGACACATTTTTGC
>NW_015621887.1:0-2859 GCF_001515605.1 Sinocyclocheilus anshuiensis | reverse complement strand
ACCTTCTTCTTGACTGTGTGCTCAGTAATCTGTGATGCTCCTGCGAGGGCCTTTATTAAGGGTATTAAGTCACACAATGGATACAGTGGCTGTGATAAATGTGTACAGTCAGGCATTTACATTAATAATCGCATGACATTCCCTGAACTTAATGCTAGAGTAAGAACAGATGTATCTTTTTCAAATGCAGAGGATGAAGACCACCATTTACAGCATTCCCCATTTTGTGAAACATCTATTGCTATGGTTAGTGAATTTCCACATGACTATATGCATTTAGTGTGCTTAGGTGTGGTGCGGCGTCTGCTTGATTTGTGGATGGGAACTTGCGGCAAGTTGAATTACCGTATTTCATCCAGACAAGTGTCTTTCATTTCAGGCAAACTGCTTGCTCTCAAAGGTTACATACCCTCAGAATTTGCTAGAAGACCAAGGGCACTTGATGAGAGGTTACGATGGAAAGCAACAGAACTTAGGCAGTTCTTACTTTACACAGGTCCAGTAGTTTTGAGGGATGTGCTGACTACTGAGGTTTACCAAAATTTTATGTTGTTGTCTGTGAGCATATACATCTTGGCAAGTCCAACATATTGTTTGCTGTTAAATGACTTTGCAAACACACTACTTAGATCATTTGTTAAGCATTTTGGGGAACTCTATGGCCAGGGTTTTTTGGTGTACAACATACATGGTCTGACTCATCTCAGTAATGATGTGAAGGTGCATGGCCACTTAGATTTAATATCAGGGTTTCCTTTTGAAAACTACTTAAAAAAAATTAAAAGAATGGTTAGAAAACCTAGCTCACCACTGCAGCAAGTTATACGCAGAATTTCAGAACTTGATTCAACAAGTTTAAAGGATGAGGAAACTTTGAATACCCACAAAAAATTGAAAATGCTACACTCAGATGGACCTGTTCCACAAGGATTCACAGGAGCAGTCTCCCAATTTAAGGAACTGTCAATAGATGAGTTTGTCATCAACACATCAGAGAGGAACAGATGTATCAAGATGAAAAATAAGATACTATTGGTTCAGAATATAATTGTCTTTGAAGGTGAGGAATACATTGTCTGCAAAGAGTATAGACACATTGCAAAGTTTTTTGACTATCCCATTGACTCCACAGAATTGGGAATTTGTTTTGTGTCAGATCTGTCACCAAATCTGATGAGCTTAAAGTTAGATACTAATGTGCAGAAGTGTGTCCGGTTGCCTTTGGAGGTTGGATTTGTTGTCATTCCACTTCTTCATGCAGACCCATCCTAAATTTCAGTCATAGAGTGGTAGTCTAGAGAGTCATAGAGTTTTGGTAGTCATTAAATCTGTTGAATTTTAGATATGCCAATCTTTTTTATCTTATGAATAAAATTTTCATAATTTATGTGCAGATCAGCAAAAAAATTTAGACAGTTTCAGTGTCCAGCCTGCCTGCGCTTATCTTTGTTGGTATGTATACCATATTTATACTTTTAATATCTTAGGTCTGGAACATGTATTAATGAGGACTTTAATGGGAATTTAAACCATCATTCACCAGCACTTAGGATTATCATAAAAAACGAACTTATAATTCTATTAATTTGTTTACAATTAAAAAATAACAAAAGTTACTGTTTATACTCTAAAGTTACTAATGCTTGTAACTTTGTGCCTCTTTCTTTTCTAGGGCATGTTTTACATTGTAGAGTTCATAGAAACCCAAGAGGTTGAAGTGGTACCAGCAGTGTGGGTTAAAGATGAAATCTGTCAGTGGCCAGCTCACTACAGACCTGATGAATTAGGAAAGGCCATACGAAGTGAGGAGCAGCCTGGACACATGTGGGACACATATTGTGTTCGAATTTTATATACAGCTGGTATGCACATCACATATTAATTACCAATAGGCTTCACTGTTTTGAAAAATCATAATCTAATGATATTTATTTGCAGCAACTTACAAAGCCGCTCGTCTAAAACTTCCTCAAGCAGAAACCCACACTGACCTTCAAACAGCAGAGGAAGAAGATGAGGATGAAAATCCAAAGAAAAAGCGAAAAAGGCTGTAAGTATTTGAAGGGATCATATAATGCCACTTTTACAAGATGTAAAATAAGTCTTGGATGTCCCCAGAGTGTGTATATGAAGTTTTAGCTCAAAATACCCCACAGATAATTTTTTATAGCATGTACAAAAACGGAGCGTTTTATCACTTTTTGAGGGTGAGCAAAAACGCTCCGTTTTTGTGTGTGTCCCTTTAAATGCAAATGATCTGCTGCTCCCAAGAAGTGGGTGAAGTTTCAAGAGCTGGCAGCGCAGATTACCTCAGGCAGACTCACTGAAAATGTCAGAAACTGTTCAGCCTTTTATGTTCAAACCAGAATCGGACAATGATGGAGAGACTCAAGAAGAAGTGACAACATGTAGAATGCAACAGGGCGCTTCTTAATGGTTAGTTGATGAATTTATGTAGCTGATGTGGAGTTAACTATCTTAAAGTCATTGATTAGCATATTCTGTCATAATCTATAAATCGCTTGTGTGGGAACTGTTGTAAGATCCTACAGAGCCAGAGAATATATGCTGCATGAAGATAGAACAGGTATAGTTTAGTTTAATTATGGTTATAACTTTTCATGTTGTCATCTTGATTTTATGACATGTTATTGCATTTGCGTTGCGTATTGTATTGCAATAACATGGCCTCACCCCTTTGTTGCGTGTTCTCGGGGGCAGGGTTTATGTCAATTTTAGGGTTAGTGATGTCACCAACCCGGGAAGAAGCTTGTTGTAGTTCCTACCAGCTGTTTGTTGTCCTTAAACAGATAATTCTTTAAAAGAAAATATCTCCCTTTGCATTAAACTTTGAGCATC
>NW_015621886.1:0-2875 GCF_001515605.1 Sinocyclocheilus anshuiensis | reverse complement strand
TAACCATTGAGAACATGTTGCTTTGCTGGATAGAGGCAGAGGTTGCATCTGATTGGCTGCTGGGCCGAGTGACGGCAAGCAGCGGGGGCAGTGCAGTCTCCGTGGAGCATGAGGCAGAGCTGAAGCGGTGGGCTATTTTTATCTTCCAACCCCCCCACCACCTCATGCACACTCACTGTCTCTCCTTTGTTCACTTCAGTCACTATCGTCGCTAAGCATTTTCTGCCTAGTGCAATCACACAACATTAAATCAGATACACCTACAAGAATCTATCTGACAAACCACCCAATGCTCTGCAGTACTTGCAGCAGATACATCCTCCATAAAAGACTCACACACAATAATGTACGCAATGAATAATGTATGTTTCACCATAAGAACAAGTCAACAGCAAATATTACAACTGTTTTGAGACGAACAAATGCATCCAAGACAACATACAGAGCTGTCACCCATCAAATTGAGCCTTAAGAATGACACGTTTGTTATGTACCAACTTCAACAGTTACCTGGCGCATCTATTTCTATGTAAAACAGCAGGTCTGATCCAGCTCCTGATCCAGTGTCAAGTCTCAGGCTCTCTAAATCTGCCATGCTTAAAGGTTTGTTGCATATCTGGAAGGATTCGCATACAGTTTTCTTGGCAAACCTCCTCTGAATAGATACTATAAATCCAGATTCTTCTTGCTCATCGCTTCGAGAAATTTTCGAAAAAGCCTTGGAGAGTGGGGTCAGTGAAAACCATTACATCACTTACCCCAGCCAATGGTGCAGCGGGACTGTTGCTGGCCACTCTTGCCTCATCACCTGCTTCTATTTCTTCCAAGTCCTGAGTGCAGTGATGTCATCGCAACAGTGCTTTGTCCATTCAAAAGTCGGCAATGAAAAATGTAGCAAAGAAAGATGTATCTGCTCCAAAGTATGTGATCCAGCAATGTCCTTTATCTGTGTGGAACATAAGCGTTGTCTAAGCCGTTTCAATGCTGCCAAACACAGGGAGGTAAATCACTGACAAGGTGCACTGCAGCACAGCATCTTTCAAATGAGGAAAGGAGCTGAAGGCTCACACTGTCTTTCTCTGTCACCCCCTCCCTTCCTGTATCTATGATGCAGCTTTGTTAAGCTCCGCCTCTCTCTGAGCAGAAGCGATCAGTACTGCCCCTCTGCTGGTAGGCAGACAAAAGCAGAGCCCTGATCACTGCTGCAGCGGCACGTAGGCAGTCCCTACGTCAAAGACAAGGCCGGGTCAGGAGGCAGGCAGGCACGGCTTGCAAATACTTCTTATAATCCCCAAATGCGACTCACGGAGGACCGTAGGAGGGGAGAGATCAGCTATTTAAGCTTGAGAAGGTACCTGAAATAGTCGCAGTTCTAAGTAGGGTTAAAAACGGCTCCAGGAACGTGGGCTATTGTCATGCTCAGCACTCTAATGACAGGTCAGAGAGGCACTTCAACTGGGGCGCTTAAAAGTCATGCAGTAGGTCAAGTGTAACTGACTGCTTCTGGATAAAGCAGCATATTAAAAAACCCTGAAAACTTTAGTTTAAAAAGCAAGTTGACTTGCAAGTTGCGTTTTAAAGACATTTTATACCCTCTTTTTTTTTGGTATAACATTTCAACTTTTTTTTTGAAGTGATGAATAATACAACATGTTCACCTCGCGTGTTCAGACATGCCAGTGTCAGACAAACAGGTTAACCCACTTTTCGTAGCAGGTTGCACTTGTGCTAGTCTTAATACACATGAGCACTAGCCAATCGCACAGTGGAGAAGCATGGATATTAAAGTCTGTGAAAGAGCTAAAACAGGACATCTGAGAAGAGCCACTATCATGCTCTCTGAATAGCCGGGCAACTTCCCAAAGCAATGACATGCTGCTTTGCTTTGATGCACTTTTGTTTGCCTAAAAGTAACCAATCATTACACCCAAACTTCCTGAGACACCAAAACCACACACTTACATTGCAAGTTGTGCATGTTCAGCAGAAGTCAAGCAGCCTTTTGTTCAGCAAGTCTGTCCGGTAAGCATTTCTTGTGATTCTTGGTAAATCCAAGAGACAGTCCTTTTGAAAAAAAAAATATTCCCACTTGACAGGCGCAGGAGTCTAAAACTCACTGTAGCAGTCTTAAGAAATTCAGCAAAATCCAAGCTGATAAAGAGAAACTGAGTGCAACAGGTTGAAACCGTAGAGCCCGACGAACTAAAGCAGGTCTGAGAGGGGTGGAGAATGACGCCTACTCCGGGACGGCTAGGTTAATGATTGCTGGGATCGCACTGCTGCTAACTCTCTCTCTCTCTGCTCATTCACTCCGTCTGGCTCCAAGAGTTCAGTCTCATGATTAACTTGCTCAGGTTCAAATATTTGCTGAGCTGTGCACCCTTATGTTTTGGGAGGGGAATGTGGCACAGGCAGGAGGGGGCCAGTGGGTGGAGTAAAGTCCTCAGAAATGAACGTTTGCAAGTGTGTGAGAACGCACGCAAGACAGAACAGCCACCGTTGCAAAGGAACAAGAGAGCTCTGTGGAGCAGACCGCACTTCAATCCAACCCAATCCAAGTGGGCCTGTTGCCACCAGCTTAAAATAGCCACCCAGTAACTAGGAACATGCGCACACATGCACCCTTGCACTCAAATTAACACACACATCCGCAGCTACCCACTGCCACATCTGCAGGAATCATGTATGGGCAGGTTGGTAAGGCAACAAGTAGCAGTTAAAGGTGGCACTTGTGTGATCCTTGTTTGTGTAAAAGCTTGCACATAAGGTACAGGAAGAAATCGAGCTGCCCAAGCAAAAAGGAGGCAAGTGTGCTTTTGAGTCTGGGCTCACCCAACCCAGCCTCCTGCAGGTGCAAATTACTGACAGCTGAGCT
>NW_015621885.1:0-2868 GCF_001515605.1 Sinocyclocheilus anshuiensis | reverse complement strand
CCCGGGCACACCTGTGTTCAGCGCTGGAGATGAGGTCGGACTGAATGCTGGGGTGAGTAGAGCATGCTATCTTGTAAATTAAAGTGAAAATTAAGATTTTGATAAGTTGATAACTTGACATAATTTCACCTATACAGGAGAAACCTGAAGCAATGTGGGACCTGGAAAGTCAAGCAGAAGATGACAATGCAACAGCAAAGGTACATTTTCATGATCACATTTTCACGTTGCTATACATAGCACTCTAGTAATTGCACATTTAAAAAAAACTCTGTTTCTTTTTTTTGTTCTTTTGACTCGGACTGTACAGGAGGAACGTACCGCAGTGCGTGACTTCTTTAAAGCACTCAGTGATCTGAAAGGAAAAGAACGATCGCTTCTGCATGGAGAATATGTCAGCCTTTACAGTTCATCCACTTCATTAGCATTTCTCCGCCTTTGGGACCAGAGCGAGCGCTTCCTGGTAGCCTTAAACTGGGGAAATGACACTGTTACCATGACACTGACCAATAGCGACCTGCCCGCTGAGGCGCGAGTCTGTGCTTCCACAGATACAGAGAATCTAGCTGTGGATAGTAAGGTGTCAGTAGAGAAGTTAGAGCTAGGGCCGAAACAGGCTGTTCTGTTGTCTTATGCTTTTCCTGGCTAGACACACGGACACAGACAGTCCTTAATGTCTCAGATGGGTTTCAACACTGTGCACAGGTTTGGAAAGACTTTGTCTTTTGAGTGGAAGAGTTTATAGTTTTAATTGTATTCTCTAATAGGGATACTTTTAGGTGCACTAAGCTATGTGAAAGTTGTTACAGTTGATGTATAGGATAGAAGTTGATCTCCATACAGAGACATGTAGATCTAAAGCCCCTGATTTAATAATAAATGAAATGGCTACTGAAGATATGTTTTGTGTTTTGTTTTAAACTGTATCCACTTTATTGCACTGGTGCAGTTAATGCGTACAGTATATCAAACGAAAATGGTTCCCTCTTGAATTAATTTACTTTGTTGTTTTAGGACACAATTACTAATCATAATCTTAAAGCAGGAAAAAAATGGGTAAGAGAAGTGTTAAAATGAGCTAAATACAAGACTTTGTGTTTAAAAACAGTAAATAAAATCTACAAATACAATATAATATACAAAAAGAATCTTCCATGCATGCATTAACATTAACACAAAATTACATTATCATTCAAATGATTTGGATGACTAAGAGTTATTAATTAATTAATTAATTTATTAATTTATTTATTTTTTGAAAGAAATTAGTACTTTTATTCAGCAAGTATTAAATCAATTAAATCAATGCATTAAATCAATCAAAAGTGAAAAGACTTGCATTACAAAGACTTGCATTGTTCTATAAATTCCAATTTCTATTTTAAATAAACGTTGCTCTTTTAAAAGTTTTATTCATCCAAGAATCGCGAAGAAATGTATCATGTTTCCCACAAAAAGATGGTGGAAAGGCTCGAGGTGGTCAGTCCTTTCACAAACTGCCACTAGAGGGCACTTTATGTCCTCAACATTCAAGCCCATAATTAAATTTTGCACATTAATCAGCCAACTAAAAAAGTTTATAAACGTTTAACCTGGTTTTTACAAATCAGCAACTTTTTTAATAATGCAAAGAAATTAATGTAATTTGCCTAAAACGCCCATAATAATTGTTATACAGCCAAATTATATAAACCCAAATATAATTAAACAAAAATAATTGTTTTAGCCAACACTCATGTATCAGATAAAATAGTTTAAAACAGAGTTTCACTATAAATTGCATTGTAATTCATACAACCCTCATAAAAATAAAGGTTCTTTATTTTCATTGATGGTTCCATGAAGATCCTTTAACATCCATGGAAACTTTCCAATGCACAAAAGATTATTTTTAGTAGAAAAAGGTCATTTAGATTTTTTTTAAATGTTCGTCACACTAAGGAAAAATGTGTATTCATTTATTTTTTAATTTTTTAAAATTAAACTAAAATTGTCTCCAAAAGCATTATTCACACACACAGTTCTTACAGTACTTTACAGAAAACTAGTGGCCAGCATTGGAATGAAGGGCAATTCTGCATCTTCTCAAACAATACAATCCTACTGGCTCCTCAAAGCCTACAACAGTAACAATAAACAGACTTGGGGAAAAAATAGATAAAACCATCTGCTTGAGGTCTGTCATATTTTTTTCACGTCTTTGAAAGAGGTTCTGTAGAGCAGGATCAGACAGGCTTAGGAAGGTCCATCCAGACCCCTGCAGAGCATCTGTGAACCCCAGGACCTCATGCAGAGCGCAGAGAAAACAAACCACTCTCCTCAGACTCTTCCTCTTCCCCTCAGCTGGTATTGTTCATCTTAAACTGAGGGAAGGAGACAGAATAGCATGCAGGGAAGATGTGTCTTTGAGCATGTTTTGAGAGCTTTACAGTTGTGTTGGTTACACCTTCCTGTGCAGGAAAAAAAAACAGCTCTGCATCTGGTTCTATCTTGGATGTTAGGCGCAATGAAAGCAAGTATTCATGGGAATAGGTTTCTGTGACTTAGTAGTTATTCTGCAGTCATTGTATTTATTACAAATTACAAATTTGCTTTTCAAGGAACATTTTGGGGCAGTCGTGGCCTAATGGTCCACAATGACTTGTAACCCGAAAGTTGCGGGTTTAAGTCTCAGGTCCGGCAGGGATTGTCGGTGGGGGGAATGATTAACCAGCGCTTTCTTCCACCCTTATTACCACGACTGAGGTGAGACCCTTGAACAAGGCATCGAACCCCCAACTGCAATATGGCTGCCCACTGCTCTGTGTGTGTGTGTGTGTGTATGTGTTCACTACTGTGTGTGTGCTCTTGGATGAGTTAAATGCAGAG
>NW_015621884.1:0-2846 GCF_001515605.1 Sinocyclocheilus anshuiensis | reverse complement strand
CACCGGGGACCTGATTATAGCACTTAAAACCCGGAAAAGTCAGATGTTCATGATATGTCACCTTTAATCAAAGTGTATTAACTTCTTTCACCTGGTTCCAAGATATGAGTTTTAAATATCCAGTAATATTATCAATTTGACTGCACCAACACTATCGGATGAGAACAAAACTTGAATTGAATTCAGCTGAATGGATCAATTGTTTTCTGTAGAGCTGATTTATAGCTGAAACGAATTTGTCTCATAATTGAATTTTGCAACATCGACACTGATACTGAACTGTCCCAACCTGAATAACAACACTACTGTCTTCTGTAGAGCTGCTTATAGCTGAATCTGATAATTGATTAACTTTACAGTTATTGAACTGAACTGAACCAACACTGAATTGACTTGAGCTGAATAATGACACTGCTGTCTTGTTAGAGCAACTTTGCAGCAGAATTTCGATTTGTCTCATATTTAATGAAGTTTGCATCATTGATTGTTATTTTTCTGTTTATTATGGTGAAGCTGATTTGAAACAAACTGTACTGTATAAAGTGCTATGTAACTAAAGGTGACCTGACTCTTTTAATAAATATTAGCTAAACTAAAAAAAAAAAAGTTCATAAAAATAGGGTCCAACGTACTGTGTAATTATGAAGAAACTATAGTACATTGATTTTTCATAGGTGTTTTATGATTAAAGGAAATGTCCGTAAACTTAACAGATAAAATCCTACCAGTACCTTTTCTATTTCTCTATGGATTTTTTTTCTCAGAGTGTAAGCTATACACTGGTTAACATTTATACTTTTGGCATTTTTTTTTATTCAAAGTGACTTGTACTGCATTCAGTATTGCACACATTTTATCAGTTTATGCATTCCCTGGGAATTGAGCACCATTACTAGCACCATTCTCTACTGTTTGAGCTACAGGAACATTTCAGGCTTTTGTCAGTTATGATTGTTTCTAGTCACTGTAGTTAGTACTCTAATTAAATGCTGCTTAATGTCAGTGTCAGAGTTTATGGGCTAACACCCACTTTTCCAATCCTGTCAATTCCCTATGGATAATAAAAAGTCCAACCTTAATAATAAACAACCTTTTTGAACAATGGGAAGTTCATGGATGCTAAAGGTTCTTTAAGGATCAATGCCAATTAAGAACCTTTACTTTTAAGAGTACATAATGTTGTGAACCCTGATTTCAACAGAAGCATGTAAATTGTAGATTAGAGCCCACAATAGGAATGCTATTTAAAAAGAAAAAGTCTAAACAGTATAGATGTATAATATTGGCCATAACATAAACATAATCATTATCTACTTTATCTGTGTGTATCACTCTTTGCAATAAAAATGGTATGAAAAGTCGTGTTTATTTGTCAGTGATGGAATTAAATTTTCATAGCCCTTATTGCACAGAGACTGATATTACTGTATCCTAGTCCACTCTGTCTGGCTCTTCTCTGAAACCCTGTCGTGCATATCACATAGATGCACCATAAATAGAAATTTCATTAAAAATGATATCCACTGTGAGACAGATGTGCTTGCTTGAATGTATTCTGAGCAGGTTGCTCTGCTCTCCGAATGGAGCTCTGAGCACCCCAGAGGACAGGCACAACCACAATCTGGATGCTCCATATATTTTAATAATGCAGAAGTGTTTTTATATATAGTGTATTGCGCAATTTGTGTAAACATATAAAGTGTTAATTTTTTTGCCAAGCACTCTATATACTTTATGTAATTCATTCATGTAATTACAACTTTACTTTTTAAAATTTCACTATCATTTCTCATTATTCAAACATCTCATAATTGACATATTGACTTAAAGGAACAATTCACCCAAAATTGAACATTTGCTGAAAATTCACTCCTCTCAGGCCATCCAAGATATAGATGATAAGATATAGAAAGTCTCACATTAAAATCCACTAACATTTGTTTAGAACTGTTTTTGCTTGTAAACGGAGCTTGATCTGTGCATATTTCACTCCTGATTCATACGAGATTACATTTTCACTGGAGAAAGCAATATTATGGATAGTAAAAAAGTTTTTTAAGTATGGTAAAAAACATCTTAATGATGGATTTGTTTATTGCAAACACACAGCTTTCTGCTTTGCAATGTTGTAATTGATGGCAAACAAAAGGCAGTTTTTTTTTGTAATGTCTATTCATTGATTTTCTCCTCTTTGAATTGTCTTTGGGGGCATTTTTTTCTGCACATATTGATAGATGTAATTAATTTAATTTACAAAAACTTGGATCGATTAACAGCCCTAAAAACATAATAATCTCTTTTGTGATGGATCATAAGTCATTCATATTCACACAGAAGTTATTTCTGCTCAGCTGTAGTGGGAGTGTTAGATCAGGTATATCAGGGGAGGATACTGTGCCTCTTTCACGGTCCCTTTTGTATCATATCCTCGTTTTGAATTACGGACAAAGGATCAGATGCAAACAGCGGACCAAACTGCACCTGGTGCGAAAAAGAGAGAAGTAAACAGCAGAGAGAGAGAGGAGGAGAGATGAGAGAGGTCACATCACTGGATCCATCCTCCCACAGCTGAGCATGTTACACAAGAGCAAACTCAGAGTCATTTCTCTCTTTTTAGTGTCTAAATTTATATTTGTATTATAAACCTTGCTGAAGACATATCCCATACATAAAATATGGCCATGCTCCCAGTAGTGCTGTAACATGCTCTATAGCTGCAGTCATTTATGTTTGTGTATTTATGAAGGGAGTGGGGAATGCATTCAATCTGCGCTTTGGTTATGAACGTGATTTTCAATTACTTGCAGTCGTGAAAATAGATGTTTGAGCTGTCAAACCTTCTTACG
>NW_015621883.1:0-2857 GCF_001515605.1 Sinocyclocheilus anshuiensis | reverse complement strand
TGTGAGCCAAGGGGGTTCTGAAATGGAGCTCCTCTCATCCCAACATGAGATTATCTGCTTTAATTAAATATTTTCCCTTTTCTTACTCGTTCAGCCAATCAGAACTACTGTACCAGAGAGAGATTGAACTGATCAAAAGGGCACCCTGGGCTCCTCCAGGACAAATAGCTGGGAAGAGCTCCCTGCGTGCTAACAGTTGGAGTGAATTAATATGAAATCAGGATGGCATCTTTAAGGTTGTGCTTTAAAACTCAATTTCATGAGCAGCATGAAAGGGTTTGATACAGTAGTGGCTGATAAAGCTCGGGGATTACTGACATTATCTAATGGATCAAACGACAAATGTTATTTGTAGCGTTCAGATTTAGCGTTTTGAGTAACTTGTTAGATTCAGTTAAGTAATAGTAAGGATCCGCTGAAGTACGTTTAAATGCGGTTTAGAAAGGCTAATGAATTGGATTAAATGAAAACAGGAATAATATTCCAAACGACTGGGGGAAAAAATAGTAGGACAAAAATAATGCGTATGTATGGCTAACTTGTCTCATTTTTGCTGATTCCGTTAAATCTATTACGTTTCAAAGCAATGCATCAAAGTTAAATCCATGCTCGCTATAGGCTAGTTGAATTAAGAGATTCAAATAGCCTAAACAACAGGAATTAACAGATGAGGATAATCGATACGATTGTTTGCGTTTTTTCACGAGGACTTCATAATTATTTTCAGTGTTATTTTACCTTTTCTCTCAGTTTAGTCTTTAGCTGACCCTTCATGACCTTTAGGTTCAGTTTCTCTGACGTCCGCGTATCTTCTCGTGTGCAAATTAGGATTAGTAAAGTTATTTGGGAGATTCCAGAGGGATGTTTTTGGATTAAGCTCTGAAAGGCTTCCATGAGACTGAAGTAAAACGAATTTGCCACTATAAAGAGATTTCAAAATTCATTTCTAAATCCCGTTTGGTCTATTTGAATGTGAGTAGATTATAGGCTACTGTCGTAAAAATCTAATGTTCCAAAATTCTCGACTGATAGCCTATTCTCGATGCGCAATCTCGGTTTTAGGTTATTTATACTTATTACCATGTAGGCTACTCCCCAAATGTTATTCTTTCACAGCTGAAATATAAACAAGACTACCAATAAAAAAATCGGGAATTTAGTCATTCTGGTTTAGATTTTCAATAAATAAACAAACAAATATTTACTTGCTTGCTTAATTAAGTTTTGTAATTTAGCTCTCCATAGAAAACCATTAATCAAATAGGCCTACAATAACATTTAAAACCATTAAACAAAAAAATGTTTCACAAAACTCATGCACCGCTATATCGCGCACGGAGTAAACCGTTTTCATTTTTGCTTTAAAAACTGACATGGTGGTCTCGCTCACTTATGATTATGATTATGATTATATGATATGAATATAATCTGTGGTCAGCGCTACAAAAGAAAGTTAGCTGAGACTACATTTTCAGATATACACACATTTTATTCAATTAAGAAAAGATTAATATTGATTCATAACAAAACTCACGGTACAACTCGCAAAACTCTTCCACTTAAAGAGTAATTTTGGTTTATGGTACATGAAACAACATTCCTTGAAAATGTGCCCTTAAGGCTCCTAGACATCAAAGGTCAACACTGTATAAATAATTAAGCTGTAAAACAGAGTGTCAATTTGTGTTTCTTCTTAAACATGGGTGTAGGTTTTAAATATATAAAGCATTTGGCATTTTTACATTTGGAAAATGCATACCACCTATAAACATTTATGAGAAAAAAATATATATGTAGGGAGCTACAGATGGTCATTCATTCGTCACAGAAGAGCCAAGAAAACAGCCCACCCTGAATGACTTAAAATTTCATAAATTTGAAATAATTTTTCTGATGCTATACATCATCTTTGTATTTTCAATTTTGAGTCTAACCCAAAATCTGAATATATATAGGCCTATTTTATAAGGCAAAGGGCAAGATTCTATCTGATGAAGACATTTAAATATTCCAATCCTCGGATTACATCGTAAGGACAAATAAATGTCCTATAATAAATCTGCTAGAATAAGTGTACACCTTAATACCTTTACTCCAACAGACACATTTCTTTCAAAATGTTTTTTGGTTAAATATCTTTCATAATACTTGAAATAGTCCTTTCATACTTCAGTATATTTGTAATTAGAAAAGAGTTCACCATATAGGCTTACCTGGTCATTTGATAGGTACTTTTTTTTACAGGACCACAAGAGTCCAAGGAAACCAGATAGAGCATATGCAACATGGAAAATAATGATTAAGAAATTAAACTTTCTGATAAATTGCTCATTTTACTTGAGGGAATTCCTCATTAAAAGCATCACTGATCTGAGGACCTTTGCATTGGCATGTAGAATATAAATAAATAAGATTAAATAAGAATTTTAAATAAAAATAAAAATATTTTGATCAATAATACCAGATGTATTTTCATGTATACTGTCAAACAAACCTATTCTAAACAGAATTTTTACAAAAAAAAAACCATTTTAGCTCAATTGAGAACAATTTTCCCATGGACTTTTCTATGGCACAGTCTTATTTGACTACATATACTGACCTATAAAAATCTATTTTGGTGGTTGTTAAATTTATTTCAGTTTCAAATGGAAATCAGCTTTTATTATCTAAGAAAATGTAATATAGTGCCAGTATATTAATAGCATGTCATCTTAATTTTACAGCTTGTATAGCTTGCTGGAATGATGTTTTAAAATCATTAACAGTAACTGCTTAGCCAGAGAAAACATGGGTCAACCTATTCATGAGAGAGGGATGTAATGAGCAGTGTTGGGGGTAACGCATTACAAGTAAC
>NW_015621882.1:0-2827 GCF_001515605.1 Sinocyclocheilus anshuiensis | reverse complement strand
AGGGGGTCTGAATACTTTCCGTACCCACTGTATATATAAAAAAGCTATAAAAATGACTTACTTTATGTGAAATGCCTGTTTGTATGTCTTACGGTGAAAATGTTTTTTTTTTTTTTTTTTTACATTTGTGCTCAAAAGTTTACATACCCCTGCAGAATCTTCAAAAATGTGGAAAAATTTTAACAAATAAGAGGGACAGAAAATTTTGCATTTTATTTTATATACTGTCCTGAATAAGATATTTCACATAAGAAATGTTTACACAGTCCAAAACAATAGCTGAATTTATAAAAATGACCCTTTTGTAAAGTTGACATACTATTGCATCTTAATACTGTGTGTCATTAACTGAATGAGCCACGGTTACACTGGCCACTGTTCTTCAGAAAAATCCTCCATGTCCCATAATTTTTTTGGTTCTCCAGTATCTTTTGCATATTTGAACCTGTTCTACCCATTGACTGTATGATTTTGAGATAAATATTTTCACACTGAGGACAACTGGAAGACTTGGACACAACTGTTACAAAAACTGCAAACATTCACTGATGCTCCAGAAGGAAAAACAATGCATTACTTACACATCATCATCCTGTTCGAAGTTTCCACCCTCCAACTCCTAATTGTATTTCCTTCTGGAGCATCAGTGAACATTTGAACCTTTTGTAATAGTTGTGTTTGAGTACCTTAACCCAACGTTAAAAGATGAATCTCAAAATCATAGTCACTGCTGGAAAGGAGTCAAATATGCAAAAGAAAAAAGTCAAACAACTTATTTAGAACAGTACTAAATACTGTATGAAATAGCATGCAATTTTTTTTCAATTGGTTTTGTTAAAAAATATCCACATTTTTGCAGATTCTGCATAGGTATGTAAACCTTTGAGCACAACTGTACATTATCACATACTTTTATCACAGAACTGTATATTGTAAGTTATGCATTATCGTTAGAGTAATCTTTGAAAATGTTTAATGTCCAATACAGGTGAAGTGAATCAACCAGACGAGATGTCCCAGAAGTAAGTATTTCTTGTTCAAAGCTTTGACTTTATCTTTATTACCGTTTTAATCCACTGATTATTATCATTATGAGTACATACATAATTTACAAGGCTTCACGGTTAACATTAGTTAGCTACGTTAGGTCAAATTACCTATTAACTTTATTAATACTTTTTTTTTTACATTATTAAAACTAAAATGATGAACTAAGTGATAAATAATTGCAATTTTATTTAACACAGTCCATGGATGCATTGCAATTCACTTTTAGACATGAACAGGGAAAGTTTATATGGACAGACTTCTAATTTTAACCGAGGGAGCAAGATTACTATGCTGATATTAGCAAAATAACATATTCAGCAGCTCATAGACCACAATACAACATGACTGTGGCATCTCAGCGAAACTTGCTTAATTTACCCCAGTCCTACACAATTATAATGTATAAATTAATTTGACATATTACTTGTAGACACTGTAAACTGACTTTTATTACATAGATTACTGTATTTTTATTTTTGTTTGTGCATTTGATATATTTTGACATCCCAAGCATGCAACGGTGCATAAAAACTGTCAACTGAACTGGCGTGGTTCTGCTAGTAGAGGACACTCGTGTAACGTAACATCCAAGATGGAGGGAAGTTAGCAGGGGAAGGACATAAAAAACTGAAGTGGAGCACAGCCTCTGTTAGCCAATGAATTAACTAAATGTATCAATGGAGCCCTTAATATAAAGTTTTAGCTTAGTGTTGTTAGTTTGCTATATTGCAAAAGTGCAGCATGCTAATTATAAATTGCATAATGGTTAATAGATTTTGTGCCCAATTATAAAGTGTTGTCTACTTCTCACAAAAAGTTTTGATATTTCAGGAAACTTGAAGACCTCAGTGATGAACTGCAACAAAGCATTGAGAAACTCAACTCAGGATTCAACAGAAATCATAAAACTCTCACAGATCAAATAAAGAACTTGAAAGACATCATCAAAGAACTTGAATCCATGCACAAGAAAACTACGAAGGGCAGTTTGCTAGGAGCATCAATAGGAGCAGCAGGAGGAATTGCATTGCTGGGTATAGCTTTGGCCCCATTTACATTTGGTGCTTCTATAGCTATTACTGGTGCCGCTGGTGTTACTGCTATGGGTGTTGGAGTAACTGGAGGAGTAATAGGTGCAGCGTACAACATCACTAACATGTACAAGCAGAAAAACCTGCGTCAGACTATTGAGAAAATCATTAATGATTTCCAGAGCACAATCGACCCAATGATTGAGCATCTGAATACAATTTCTGAAACCATAGAAAATCTTCAGAAAGTGGAGAACATGTATTCTCTTCAAAATAAGGCAATACTGACGAGTGTTAAAGCTCTGAAAACCGCTTCAAGCATAAGTAAACTTTTATTTGTGCTTCGAACTACTAAAATTGGAAAAGTGTTCGCAAGAGCTGCCAAAACACTTCAAGTGGTTGGGAGACTATCTGCGTCAATCTCAACTCTATTTCTTTTCCTTGATGTTTACACCATTTATTGTAATTCAACAGAGCTCTCTGAAATGAATTCAGAAAAAGAGAGAAAAGCAGAAGAAATCAAATCAGAAACTTTTAAATTTATTCGTCAAATGAGAGAAACAGCTGCTAAATTTCAGGAGACTCTGGACGAAATTAAATGTGCTAGAGACGCTATTAACAGAGCATTACAAATCAGTCAAGAAAATAATTTTTGAAATGACTGAACTGCTCTGTTTAGTGTTGTCAATTTATCAGCACACTTTACATTTACATTTATGCATTTAGCAGACACTTTTACCCAAAGC
>NW_015621881.1:0-2841 GCF_001515605.1 Sinocyclocheilus anshuiensis | reverse complement strand
GTTATGACGTCACGGTGTGTTTTCAGACCGGTTTCGAAATACATCCGCTCAATATGATGCATTTTTCGACGATATGTTTCATTTTCTCGAGTCAAATGTTCCCTAAATTATTTACATTTTAGAAACCATGCTTTTTTTTTGGGATGCTGCTGATTAGTAAGACAGAATTATTTGTAAATGTAACATTGGTTCCGGATAAATGTCATTAATAAATGACAAAATAAGAAAAGAAAAAAAAAAAGATTTATTCCATTCCTAAATCTAGAAACAGCAAACAATCCATCAAACCCATTAGAATTACTCATGATTTTAATATGACCGTGTTTATTTTAATCAATGTTTTGTGCTGTTGTACTGAAGTGTACTAAACCAACTCTGTATTTTGCTTTCGCTCCTGCCTAAATTGCCACTACAATATTTGTGGCGCTCCCTACTTTAACTATGTACAAACTGAACAGAATACATAGCCTATTGAATACCGAGCACAATATGATATGGCCATTCAACAGCCACACGTCAAAGCGACCCCTGCAGAGCGGTTCTTACCGTGGCAGACACCAGGCTGCTGTCCGTCAAGGTGAGGTGGTGCGGCTCCCACCTCCGTAAATATTTGGAGGTGAAAATCTTACTGAGGAAGGTCCGCGGGTGTTTTACCATGCAGACCTGGATGTCCCCCTCCTGAAGCAGTTTGTATCTCATGCCGCTGCTGCTGTGTAGAAGGCTCCTCTTGCTGCAGGGCCCCGCGTTGTGATTATTATTCCCCTCCGGCGGCGGCGGCTGCGGCTGCTGCTGCGCGGATATTTCCCCCAGCAGAGGCTTACTCTCTTCGGACGGATAAAACTGATTGTTGTGCAGCTCATTTCCCCCGCAGTTCCCGTTAAAATCCATGAATCCCCTCAGCGAAAATCGACGGCGTTGAATCAGATCAGGTGGCTGTCTTTTGATTTCGAGGCCGAATAATGGTCGTTCCGGTGTTTGGCATATAGAGGCTCACGCGATCCACCGTGATTCAACCTCAACAGTGGTACGCAAAAGACAAGGGTCGGTGACGGCGAGGATTGAAGCCATTAAATGAGCCCGTCAAGATGAGGAAGGTTCGATGAAGTACAATGTCTTTCCTTTGAGCGTCGCGAGCTATTCAATATGTTCGAGCCATTGCCGAATCCGTTCCGCCTCTCTCCACTGCATATTATTCCAATCTTCCCGCTTCGAATACGAAACAATAACCAGGTACAAGATCCACGCTGCGTTCAATTTTATTTGTTCTTCAGATGCTCGGAGTCATGGTTCCCTTTTCTGTCTTTTTTCCCTCCCTATCTCGGTGGAGGAACCGAGAGCTTAGCTTCGATAGGGCTGCGTGTGGATTGGTCCCGGCTCGTTCATGTGATACCGGAGTGACGTCAATGGGGAGGCGAACGGATGCGCGTCTCTGTTTGATAGGGAGCGCGCACTTCCCTTCTCTCGAGCAAAATGGTGACAAGAAGGCATATGGCAAACCGTTTTAACATTTATTTCGAGTTTACATTGCAAATACTTGTTTTTTAATTACTAGTAGTATGCGGTCGAATTATGATGGTATACCTTTTCAATTTCACACTAGCAACTATATAGCCTACTAAAATAGTGGTTTAAATCTATTCAGTTAGCTTCATTGTATGTTAGTACTTAGGCTATTCCTGTGTTAATACTCACTATACCTGTAGTGACAAGTATTGAAGACAGTTTTCGCTACAGAATACAAAAATGTAAAAATAATTGCGACTTTTTGTCTCACAATTCAGACTTTTGTCTCATAATTCTGAGTTTACATCTCACAATTCTGTTGTTTGTTTTTTCTCTTTTTTCTCACAATTGTGCGTTTATATCTCACAATTTGGACTTTTCTTCTTAGAATTGAGAGTATCTTGCAATTCTGAGTATATATCTCACAATTCTGACTTTTTTCCTCATAATTGCAAATAAAGTGAATTGTGAGATATAAACTTGCAATTGCGGGGAAAAAAATCTGAATCTGAAAAACTGAAATAACCTTATATTATTATTATCATTATTAATCGTTTTTTAGCTTCCATTGTTGCTGGCAAGCAAATTCGTGCCCTTTGATTTTATAGGGATTTTCAGATATAAATAATATAAATATTTAGTAAAAATAAAATTGTAAATCATACTAGTCACTATTGGATACTTACTAGTATTTTTTAAAATACTTGTTTATTTTAAAGTTAATATTAAAATGGCTTGCCATAGTGGACGCAGATTTTATGTCATACTGTCATTTTCTGTACACATTTATTCTAAGGCTTCTTTGTTGCTGAAGATGAGCCATCTGTCCTGTGGTTCATAAGCTTTCATAATATATAATCATGTCACCTAAATGTTTTTTTTTTTGTATTATAAATAGGCATTACTACATTAATTTCTCAGAGTGTGAATATTATTCAAAATCACTTTCTACAAAAGAGCTATTGAACATTTCCACCAATACTGCAAAGAAAAAATACTGCTTACTAGATGCACATTGGCCTTTTGTGGCTAATTGCTTCTATAGTGGGGTAAGTTGTCGCAATGGGAACCAGTTGTTTGTTGACCATGATTCAAGATTTTTTATTTGATTTTATTGTATTTTTCCTTTTTTGTAAAATGAAATACTAAGGTAAAAAACCCATATTCTACAACAGCTTAGTATTTAATATGCTTTTTAATAGGCTTTTTAATGGCTTGTCAGCAGTCTTGTTTAAACGGTACAATTATATGAAATAAAACAGCATAAATAGAAAAGGAAACATACTAAAAAGTTCAAAGCATTGTTGTATATGTATAAACTGTATATATATATATATA
>NW_015621880.1:0-2837 GCF_001515605.1 Sinocyclocheilus anshuiensis | reverse complement strand
CTGGCACAACTTCACAAAAACTGTTACAAATGCCCAGAGCATATTACACCCAAAGCAAAATAAAAAGTATTTTATTATGTATACTGGTTTTATGCATATTTTGGAGGGTGAAACATTTCTTGGACATGTCTTAACAGTTACATTTTGCAGCCAAAGACTACAGTGTAGCGACAATCACATTTAAGAGAGAAGCTTAAGATAGAAACCAGCAAAAGGCCTTGAGTTTGGAGTTTTTGGGTGTAACCTGTTTAGGTTCACTTAAGCTGTCCTTAGAAAGACCAACATGCTGTGACAAGCAGAGAATGTTGTTCATTCATTAGGAACGGCATTTTTCTTTTTTTCTAGAGGGGTTTTAAATGATTTTCTTAAGCATTAGGCCTATTAAATTTATTTTAAAAGATGTAGAAGTTCTTTTAATGTTCACTTAGATTCATGAAGCTTTCTTGATGCATGTTTCCTGTAAATCAGAATAAGGACAGGCTACTCAGACGCCGACTCGAAACTACTGCAAATGCCCTTTATGATAAAAACTTCTTGTAGACCTTCTGCTCCCATATAAAGTATACTGTAACTCTTGAGGGCTTACTGCACTTTTAATGCAACAGTCAGAGGAAAAAGCTACTGGAATAATGGCCTATTGATGGTTGTGAAATTGAATTGTGCTTGTTAATAGAACACATGACCCTCCACTCGATAGAAGTAGAGAAGTCTGAATGCCATTGAATGGGCAGGTATTTATTTGAAAGAGGATTTTGGGCATTACATTTAGATTTAAGATAGGGGGAGTGGAGTAGGAAAGAAAGGATTTGTTTGAAATGGAGCATGACCGTCGCTGGATCTGAAAGTTACATATTTGACATAGATTGTGTTTTTTGTCCACTTTATTTCTCTTAATCTTTGGGAATGTTTATCTTGTTTACTAAATTCATATCTATAGATGTAAATGAAAAAATAATCTGTCATCATGATTTCAAAGATCTGTGTATCTGCCAGCCCTTCTCAAGACATCCCTGCATGCTCGCACAGAAGATGTGTAGAAGTATATTGATGTTTGGTTTGAGTTATTCAACAGACATTCTTTGCTGAGTCAGACTGTCTTTATATGAAAGGGTCGTTGAGTTTATGCAGTGTACCCACAGATCGATGGAAGCATTTACAAGGGCTCAGCTGCTTACATCCAGGTGTCCCTGCCTGCTGGGAATGGAAATTCACGGTGCACTTGTTCCTTTGCTGACCTGAGATCAGTTTAACAGTCTGTCTGATGGCAGTTTTAGGTAGGGTGGACAAACTAGTCCCAGATCAGTGTGAAAGGAAAGATTGTGGTTATTGTCCAAATATTCCTGATTATAGCATTTTTAGAGCTGAATTTGCATTTCTAATCTTGAAAGGTTCATTTATAAACAAATAGCCTGGAATAAATTATAATGAATTTTTGCTGAAATGAACTTATCTGTTAAATTAAAAGTGCTATTTTTAGCATTTAATGGGCGTTTGGCTTTTCACAGATGTCCAGATGGAAGTTTCATGAAAGTGAAACGCATGCAACGTTTTAATATCAATTAACCTATCAAAAACCACATCCTCGTTCACTTTTTCTTTTCATCCTGTGCCACCATCACTAGAAACATTGAATGCTCTAAAGGAGATTAATCCAACAGGAGAGTTCAGCGGATCAAGCTGCCAAAAGTTCTGGTCATGTGACCTCACCCCTGTTTGATCCCATAAAGCCCCAGGTGGTAAGAACCAGGCCAGGAAGGCACAGAGAGATGGACTGGAATGGGTATTTTGGATATTTATATTTAATATTGGACTTTGTAGGGCATGTTACAGTAGAACAACGTCGAAGTCTGTTAGTACTGTAGCTGAAAGGTTTTGTCCGTCCACCAGTGGAGCTATTTTAATAGAATGGAGGGACAAAATAGGCAATAGACTGATAAGACTGCCAATCAAGAAAGCTGCTATCATCTTACTGCTCTTCAGGCATTGTGTCTGTATGTGTGTGTGTCAGTCCAACACAAGCAGTCCTTGTCTGAGCCACTCACAAACGGAGTATGTGACGTACTGTGGTTGGGGATCTGCACAACTAAGCTTAGGGGATGGAAACTGACGGGACAAAATGGACGGCCGTTAACAGCTTGACCCAGTGACTCCCAGCTCCCCATAGACCTGTGCTATGTCTTCTGATAATGAGAAAGGAAACAAAACGTCACACTTTGTAACAAAATATTCCCAAGTGACTCTCCACATGTGCTGATGATGTACTGCCTGCTTTATGCAGGTGCAAGAAAAATAGGAAAGTAGATAACAGTAACAACCACAGCCAAACTGTACCTGTGCTCACTCATGCAAAGCCACAGCTCTATCACATGTCAACACACACTCGTGGAGCTATAATGAAGCAATAATAATAAGATGTTTTCTCTTTTGGTCAGATTGACACTTAAAGTGCTGTATTGTCAGGAAGCACTTTTTAGTCTTGTGATTTAAAAATGCAAGGCAGAGCAAAATTTACAAGTGTTGTATGTAGTAAAAACATCAGATTTCAAACTATTTGTATATTTGTTTATTTTTTATAATTCATTTTATTTTACAAGGGAACTTGGAAATTTAACCCAACCACTATTTTGCACGTTTATTTATTGTAATTAGCCATAGCAAATGGATTTTCATAATATTGGATATTTTGTTTTTTATGAATTATTATAAATTGAATTGTTATAATACTATTTATATATTATAATAAAATGTTATTGTTAATTAATTATTTTAATTATTTGTATAGTATGCGTAACAGTAAATTCATATGCATGTGTATGTATATATATATATATATATAT
>NW_015621879.1:0-2839 GCF_001515605.1 Sinocyclocheilus anshuiensis | reverse complement strand
GCGCGCGCACACATTTGTGGTCATTGGTTGTCAAAGATGTGGACCCTGACAGAGGCACTGAACAGATGTGAAGTGTAGACAAATATTTGTCAGATGTATTTTTCCATGCTGGGATTAGCATTGCAGCTAGAATGGACAGCCAAGCCATGGAAGCAAGTAACTAGACACCACCCTTAAGACTTCAAGCGTGAGGAATGATAGAAAAAGTAAACGAGTACCTATGTGAGAAGCAGCACTTGGACAACAGCAAGATTATCTCATAATGCCTTGCTTTTGTCAAATGCCACTTTGCCTTGATGAGGCAGCTTGAGCATTTCTCAAACTTTCTAGTTGTGGTCTGAGAAAATGGCAACTCTAGCTCAAGATTAGCTGTGAGAGAGACATGGAGAGTTGTTTTAACATCAACCTGGAAAAACACCTTTCCACTTAAGCATTACACTCACGATTCTGCTTGTAATAACAGTCAGGCCACATGTTACTCTCTCATTGCGAGTAGCTGTCACCTTTGGGCAGTGAAGGAGTTTGATGTGGAGGTCCACAGACTGCTGAGCATGTAATAGGAGTCCCGCAGAACTACATCTCCATCAACACGTACAACACCTGGAGAAACACTCGCTCAAACTGCTGAGAGAAGATTAATGGGTTAGAGGAACATCACAGCTCCAACCGCAAAATCATTGTATTGTGTTAAACACATTTCTGTTGACAGTGGTTTTAAGGCAGATACTACTCTGCCCCTTTATTGTAGTCTAATGTTTCACGGTCATGTAAAACAATAGTTGTAATTTTAACGGTAAACGACTATAAAGATACTATGACAAAAACCTGTCAATTGGCTAACGGTAAGATCCCTTGCTAAATACGGTGAAAAACTGTAATAAAGCTAAAGGAAAATTTCATGTAATTTTACAGCAAATTACTGTTAAAGTCCCCCTGCAGTGACTAATTTAATGACTCATTTAAAAAAAAAATTCCCATGAAAATTCCTTCATGCCATAAAGGGGTCCTATTATGCCCTTTTACAAAGTCTTCATTTGGTTTTTGGGGTGTGCTAGAATAGTTTTTATGCTTGAGTGTTCCAAAAACACATTTTTTTTTTTTTTTACATATTTTATATTATTGCAGTACTTCTTTTCCCAGTCAGTCTCGAATGCTCTGTTTACTTCCTGTTTCGATGAAGCCCCTCCTTCCGAAATCCAAAATGTGTTCTGATTGGTTAGCTGACCCAGTGTGTCGTGATTGGCAAACCACTTAGAGTGTGTTCTGGAAATGTCACGCCCCTTACCATGACCGCGAGTTTCCATCTGCTCAGATGTAAATATTAACAATGGTGTCAATTTTACCATATCATTTTGAGCCCGATTCATACCCTGATAATGTTTACGAACAAGAGGATCATGCAGAACCTCTACAAGCAAAAATAAAGGGGTTTTGGAACCGGGGTGGAAGAAACAGCGTCTCTTTGCCATGGCAACAACATGCTACTAAAGTAGCTTCTAAAGCATGCTACTAAAACAGAGTGACAATGTGACTTCACAATATCCGAAAGAAGAGCGCTGTAGTCCGAACAAGCCATTTGTTGTAATTCTTGAAAGGTGTTTTCTGTTAAAGAGAATATCTCCTTGACTTTGAGCTTTGTAACCTTGCAGATCTTTTTTATGCTCAAGCAGCAACATTACACACTAACTAAAGTTAGCCACTTTCACTCAGTTAACAGAAGTAGTAAATGCTACACAATGGCAATATTGGATTAATTTAGCCATATGTGTTTGAACCAGAAACTGATTCTGAAGAAGAGGAAGAGCGAATTATACAGGGTGGTCTACAAATCGGATGGTATTGCATTTTATGTATCACTCTCTTCAATCAGACACGTAACGGTAATTGCATTAGCCATTGGCTTGACCCATTATCAAACAGCTAATTTTGTATTGCTAACCACATTATTGCACAAACCACATTTCTGTTCACCATCTCAGGCAGGTTAATGATATGAAAAGCCCCAACCTGCAGGTTGACGGGATTGGTTACTTGTTTGTGATGGTAGGAAACAGCAGCCGTTTCAAACCTCATTTTGAAACTGTCTTTAGTAAACTGCAGTTGTAAGGAGAAAATGCTTAGCAATGGTGTTGACATACATTTCCACATGGTTTGTCCTTAAGCATATTAAAACTTCCGATTAACATGTAAACAATGTTAAAAGCTTGATTTTCACTATATGAGGTTGTTAACTTTACAGTTTTTGGAAGTGAAAAAGAACAAAGCATCTTATAATTTACAGTGGAAAAACTGAATTGACATTCCCAAAATTCCCTGTGTGACACTTAACAGGGCCATATGTACTAAACAGGGCAAATTAGTGTGAAAGCGCAATCCCATAAAAGTGCCGATGGGAGTGGACAGTGATCTAGGGGGTGATCTACTGACAATGACCAAATAAAAGAGCACAGACACAGCCAGATCATTATGACCAAGGCTGTGGTTATCGGGGAGTTAGGTGGTGACGATTCTCCAGGGAAATCACCAGCACCCACAGCCACAACCTGCAGCCCAACGCAATCTAGAGCAACGCAAATGAATGCAGGGTCGCAAACAAGCAGAGCTGATGATAATCAGGTGTGGCTAATCAACTAACAACACAGGTGTTATATAATGACACTACCGCAAACCTTAGTACAGTAAATCACCTTGATTTGTGATTAATTTAACTACTCTCCTCATAAATTTAGCATCTGAAAGGGAAACTACTACAAATGCATAACTGTCCACACCTTTTTATTGCTGAAGTTTCACTGCACTTTAGTATATCTTGATAGTAGTTTTTTTTTTTTTTTTTTTT
>NW_015621878.1:0-2837 GCF_001515605.1 Sinocyclocheilus anshuiensis | reverse complement strand
CCAGGAAATTTCAGTTTTGACAATATGTGACCTTTAATACGTGAGCATGTTTTATCCTGGGCACATTTTAATAATTTGTTTCCTCATTTTAGGTAAATTGTTGCTGCCTTGTACTAATTCATTCCCTTATGAATTATGGAATTATGAAAACTGGTCACATGGTAAATGTGACCAGTTTGTTCATTCATTTAATAACTATCTTGGCGTCCACACCAATGGATGGTAACGTTGTGTTTATTGTAAGTGCTGCAGGTATGGTCTGCACAGTTATTGATTATTGGGCAAAGTTTTAATATCATGCAAAACTGTAAAGAACGACTGATGCATTATCAAATGCTGAGGAACTCACAGGGAACAGTGGTAACGTGTTTAAATAGATTTTGCTTTTTCTAACCATTACACTGGTGAAACGATACAGTTATTGACAACAGTTGGCGGGAAACCAAAATCATGAATTGACTTGTTGAAAGTAAATCTTTCCTCAAACATTATTCAATCAAACATGAAAGCACAGTGAATTTAGATCATATAGTAACATGATTGACAGCAACTTGCCTTGGTAAGGCAGTGCAAATTAAGAAGCATATCAGCCGAGGGGGAAAAATAAGTAAAAGTACATGGCAGTGCACAAGGGACATGTCAGTGATTGGTTACAGTGTTCAACCATTGCAAAAACATGTTAGGGTTAACTGCAATGGGATCCACAAATGTAATCTTGATTATTTAATTGATTTAATTATGCAGTCCTAATATACAGTATGGTGCTTTTTGTTTCTGTGTAAGACCAGTATGAATTCAAGGAGATTTTATTCTTTAAATAATTAAATCTGAATAAAAATAAATAAATAATAAATAAATCTAAATGGTTAAAGTGTTGTAGAGAATAAAACGTTAAAAAAAATGTATTACAATTTTAAAAATGTATTTCCAAGTAATTATTATTTATGTAATTACGTAATTATTTATTAGTGTTGTTAAACAAGGTGGCAGAAAAAGGCAGAATTACTGAACAGATGTTGTTCTAAGAAATATTCGAAATCAGCACATTTTTTTTTTCTTTTGTCATTTACAAAAGTATTTGGATATTTTTTGGTAGTGTTTTTGGGGACAAGGTTAATGATATTTTCTCAGTGCAATATGCGATATAGTGCAGTTGCTATGAATTCAGATTTCATTACATATGGTGAATGATTTCACTGATGATTGTTCCCTTTAAGGAAGAGAATAAAAATCGTTAAATGACAAAAGCTGAACACTGGCTCTCAGCAGCATCGTGACAGATGTGGTGTAGGTATGATTTGTCTTTACTGGGGTCTTGGCGAAGCTTTACATTGGAAACAGATAGTCGATGTCAGTTTCAGACAGAATGGCTTGAGGGTGATCGTGTCACAGGAAACGTCTCTCATTTTAGTCTAAAATTCTTGTCGCCAGAAAATTCTGAGAAAGTTACGTCACAATGTTACTGACAAATAACCACCATTCAAATCTGAAAGAATTCTACCTACTGAGCATATTCAGATATTAACAATTAGAAATCAGACTGAAGGAAAAACACCAAGAGGGACTGAAATCTTTCTCTGTTAGGTTTTAGTCCCAGGGAACACTTTCAGCTCTGCGGCGGTGTGACTTTGATTAAATGCTTGTGCTCTGCTTTACGCTGGACTCTGAATGCCTCCTGAATAGCCTGTCATGCCAGGTAGACAAGTTTCACTATTATGCTAGATTTATTGTCTTATACTGCCAACTCCTCCACAACTCTTACTCTCATCATGGGTGGGCCCTGCCCCACTGCTACATCTCTTCAATACTTCCTAGGAAGTGAGCTCAGACTAAAAGCCAGGAAGGCAGGGATAACTGTCAGTTTGCGATATTCATTTTTTTTTTTTTTATCACAACCTATTTGATAATTCAGTTTACACAGGCCTCTTGCCATAATGATGCACTCTTAGAAAAAAATGCACAAAGTTGTCTCTGGGGCAGTGCCCATTTTAAAGGTGTACCATTTAATTACTAATATATGCAGCTTTTAGGTATTAATATGCATAATTAATAATTAATAAATTAGGCACGAAGGTAGTGTTTCATATTGAAACTGAATAACTATGTCAAACTCCTTCCTGTGGTTATCTCTCTTGTTTGATTGGAAAGCTTGTTGGAAAGCTTCTATTAAGTTTGATTTTGAAAATAAGAGGCTTAAGAAATTCTTTCATATTTCACATACAATTTTGGGTTGTTTTGAGTATGTGGCAGTGGCTCATGAATACTGAACTTGAAGTAAAATACAATTATAGTCCACTGGTAACTGCTGGGTTATTCCATGCTCCGGAGGGTTATTCCAACTGTGACATTTTCTCTGAAGTGATTGGATGTGATACGGACTGGCAAAGTCAATGGAAGGAGAGCTAAGGAGGGGTGTCTAAATATAGGGTAGTGCTCGGCACAGGATAATCAAGAATGGTGTTATAATCTGTCTTAGAATCGGGAGCGGGAGTAAGTGCAAAAGCTCTTCAAGACAGCAAAGATATTCAGCAAAAAATTACATGCTCAAATAATGTGTATTCTCTGTTAATGCATCATTTTCATTGCCTTCAAATGTGCCTGTGTTCTTACTATTAGAGGAAAAAGTTCAGAGTTTGTGTTTTAAAGATATTTTATGTTCTGTTTTTCAACTGTTTGTGTTTAGATTTTCAGGCATGCACAGACTATTATGTGTATTTCACGTTCATCTGTTACCGTAACATGCTCATGGTGTCTCAAAGGGTCCTCTGTTTACCACAGAATGCATAAATGTAATTTTCTTTTCATTATTTACAGAAATGCAATACCAAACCCCCTTT
>NW_015621877.1:0-2837 GCF_001515605.1 Sinocyclocheilus anshuiensis | reverse complement strand
CACCGATCCGGGCCGATCATGAGGAAAATCGGCCGATTCCGATCGATCCGTGCATCTCTAATTGAAACCCTAAGAATGTACTTAAATTACATTTTTCATAAGATTCGTAATTTTGATTTTAATAGGATAATTTTCAAATTCAATTCAACTTAAGCTTACTGGTCTTAATTTCAAGACTCTTATCAGTGTTCAGTCACAGATTCTGGGTAATTCCCACTTTCTGGATTCATGCTCCATACGGTAAATCTGATCACTATCTAAATGAAACACAGCAGTAGAGTTGTCTTTGGCTACTGAGCATCAAAGACAACATTGTGTGGAAACTTCATGTCAGTCAAATCAGTTCGGTCACTAGAACAGGTTCAACTCCCACAGCAGTACACATCCATTCATACTTTTTTTAACCTACTAAAATTACTATTCTACAAGTTTCCGTTCAAAGTTAGCTATATGACTGTTCAATCAAAGCTAAGAGCAGTAGCATAGAGCATGAACAATCATTAATTAAAGTGATTTGTAACTTTAATCTCCATCATGTGACCACAAATCTACGGTGTTAGTCCTATTCTAAAACTTTTCTATATGCATCAGTCCTATATTATAAAACTATACAAACAAGTTCAGATCACTAATGAAAAGATGGATAAACAACAAAAAGATCAAAATAAAATTTAACTAGCTGCATTTCCACTACCCTTCAAACTGCACAAATTGAAATTGCGAATTGAAAATATGTCTAATGGCCACGCGTCAATTTCGCAAAAACCCATATATTGCATAAAAGTTTTTATGCTCTCATGAGCTGGTTTTTCAGGCAATTTGAAAAAGGAATACATCACAAAACTGCAATGGAAACATTTTTTCTTCATTAAAGATCATTCTTTATTGTAATATAACCTCCAAGGGGCAATTTTTTTCTTGCCCCCCATGACTCAAGAGTCAAATGTCGCCCATGCTTGGATGTATAATCCCTTATTTACACTGCACATGTCTGCAGCGCATTACGGCTTCAACACAGCTACTCTAGTCAATGCTTGTGTTTAAACCAACTGCACTGCGGCACATAAGCGTCCCAGAAACGTCCCAGAAGCGGCTCTCTACGCTGCTTTGCTAAAGATACATGTATACATCTCCTTCAATTAAAAATAATGGCTAGTGCAGATATCGCGATATACGTAAACCTACCAATATTCATCGCCATGACTTATCGCGAGAGGAAAAAATTACGCTTTAGTCGCATAACATCGGTTAATGGCAATGCCGTCATTTTGCAATAGTTTTTAATCGACATTTATAAAATATCGCAAAACTTTTGCTCAAATCTGTAATGGAAACGCACCTACTGTTTTTGCCCCCAAAACTGAAGGTCTGATTCTATAATGACATAAACTTTTAAAATCACAATGTAATGGAAGCAGTAACAGATCTTTCTGATATTGTGACGTACATCCGGTAATTATTGAAAAGAAATTTAAAAAAAAACTAGAGTGGGGACTTGGTCCTATCCAGCAGACTAAAATGATTGGTCCAGCATACATAACAAGAGAGAAGTCTGTTGAAGACTGAGTTAAAACCTTTACAAGGTCAAAAAATATTGAAAAAATGCATCATTCACGATAAGACCAATAACATGCATTTAGAAAAAAAAATTCATGCCAACGTGATTTCCATGTCATGTCATCTTTAAAATAACCATTTCTACTCAAATAACTTTTTACATCCAGACTTGTCATCATGTGGACTTGCTTAATCCATGTAGGCTGTCAAATATTTAATAACATAATGCCATATTATGTGATAGCATTGTCACTCACAGTAACGGGTCTTCTTTAAAACATGGCACAATGTTTTAGACTTAGCCTGTATGACATAAGTTGTGAAATGTAATTTCAGTTTCAGTTTCCTTTGATCAAGAATTTCATCTTGATAAGCGATGACAGCAGCACAGCTCATCAAAGACAACAGATGACGCTCAGCATATAGGGCAACTTCATATAACACATTATTATTACATGGCTGAAATGGCAGGTCAAAACAAACATGTTTGTGATGTTCTAATGAGAATATGAGTAAGGGGAAATGCTTGAGATAGGCAGCTTGCATTACTGTTTTTTGTGAAGTAAACATAGACATCATACTTTCCTCATATACACTCCTAATAAGCAGTTTACCTCAAATTCCTCTGCTTGTTGCCATGGAAGTCGGTGTTCATATTTCTTTAATTGTCATTCATATACGTCATTAAAGGTGAAGGAGCAGTTGATGCTAATTGGCTGTGGTTCTACAGAAGTTGCTGTTGCGATTAGCAGCCTGTCACACGCTGTCAAGAGATTTCTGTCAGCAGCACACCACAGACGCCAGTCTAGAGGTCATATCACTCACTCAGCAGTAACTGAAAAGCTGCTATGAAGTGGTCACAACACTTGTCTGTTTGAATGTCTGTCTGTGTTTGAGAAAAACAATTAGATCACGCAAGGTCAGACATAAAGAGACACAAATCAATGTTCAGAACAAACATACAAAATTCACACAAAAAATACTGTATGCACTAGGCATAGACGATAATTTGTGTAGGCCTACGCATGTCATGACACAGTCTGATTTTTTTTATTTAAATAAATTACACTTTATATAATTAAAGAGTATTGCAATGATTTTAAAGCACTACTTACCACTGAGAACATTAAGGTTGCAATAGTTTAAACTTCAGCAGGCATTAGAATCTGTGAATTGATTCAGCTATTCATTTGTTAAATATTAAAATGTTTTAGTAGAAACATATTTAGGTAAACACTAGGGGTGCTCCGATTGATCGGCTACCGATCATTATCGGCCGA
>NW_015621876.1:0-2817 GCF_001515605.1 Sinocyclocheilus anshuiensis | reverse complement strand
GGTACTGGACAGAGACGGTAACCAGAGGACTCCAGAAGAACAAAGACATGGATTGACAACAATATCTGGCCCAGACATGCTAATGCCTGCCCCCTGCCCCCATGTCATCTCATTACATCATCAAATGACATTCTACAACACAGTATATACAGTCATAGAAGAGCCATTCACTTGATGAATTAAGCTGCCTTTTAGTGCTTAGGATTACCATATCGAATTGGAAATTTCAGGAATTTTGCAGCCTGGAATCTCAGAGTGTATAATCAAGCCTTGTTTCACCCTAAGAGTTTATTTTGTGATAATGACCAGCTGATTGAATTTTATGCTGTGGTACATTGCTACTTACAAATTAAATATGTAAAATGACAAGAAAAGACCATTGTTGGTCACCACTTGTGACTTCTCTCACTCTCTCTATATTACTTTTCTATGTAAATGTATATAAAATATAGTTTATAATATATTTAATTGACTATATTTTTTATTTATTATATATTTAATTAAATTAATTATAAATGAAATTAAATTAATTATAAATTAAATTAAATTAAATTAAATTAAATTAAATTAAATTGTTAAAAGCCCACTGTTGGTCATCTACAGTATTTTATTTTTATTTATAATGAATATGGAAACACCATTGTTGGTCACCTATTTTATTATATTTTGTCACCTGTTTTAATTTATTTTCATTTTTTATGAATGCAGAATGGCGTGACCAATCAGAATCAAATATTTCAGAGCGTCGTGTGACAAGCATAGTATTATTTAGGCATGATAAGAATGGATTCCGTATCTGACGCATGTTATAAATTAAACCACTGTCAACAGGTCATTAAAGCTGTCGAGGATCAGGTTAAGGACCCTCAACACCCTCTGGCAGTGATGGCATCCTCTGTATCTCTCACCAGCTCATTGCTCCCTGTGCTCTGCATCTTTCAGCCTCTCTCTCTTTCCCATTTCCCTGAAATCTCCTTCCATCTGTTCATTCTTCTCATGCCCACGTTCACCTTTCCTCCACATTCTCTGTTTAAACTGTCCAAGAAACTCTGATTTCTCCTCTTTTCTCACCCCATCCCTTCTCATTTGAACCCTCTGCTCTCTCTGCTCACCTTCTCCTTCATCTTCTCGATCTTCTTGACGGAACTGCGGCGCACATGTTTCTCCTCGATCTTGATGTTTGTGAGAGAGTCGGGCGAGCGCGGGGTCTGCCTGTCCTCATGTCGGACGCTGCGGCTCATCTGTTTCTCCTCCTGCTTCTCTGCCTCCTTCAGCTTGCTTTCAGCATTGATGCTGTCCATGTTGTACATGTGATAGGTCTTCATCACCTGTGCAGTAAAGAAAAGGAGGTTAAATGTGCATGAAATCGTAGATTAGACAGAGAAAATGCATCATGCCCAGTGATGTATGTCACTGAAATGTGATGAATTGGATTTTGCAAAGAAATATATGGAAGCCTGCTTTTTTGCCACAGGAAAAATAAATAAATAATAAAGGTAATTTTGACTTTTTATCTCACATTTTTGTGTGCAAGATTTCTAATTGCAACAAACTCAATTTCCAATATTTTTGAGTTAATATCTCTAAATTCTGACTTTTTTCATCAGAATTGCAAGAAAAAAGGTCTGAATTGTGAGGTATAAACTCAGAATTGCAAGACAAAATGATGAATTATAAGATAAAAGGTTGTAATTAATTACCTTTTTTTTAATCAAGCTTTCAATCAAGCTTCCATATAAACGGCAGTACAAACAATTTAGCATAATTAACTATAAATATTTTTCAGCATGACTCTGATTTTGGCGTATGTGTCATGGTGTTTCTTCTTTTTTTTAAATAAGGATCACGTGTCAAGAATACATGTGGCAAGAACTGGGCTGAAAGAGGAGAACACAGTTATTCACATAACAACCAACTCAAAAAACAGGCCCAAAATCATTCACACAAATGCTTTTTACTCACAGTCAGGCATGCAATACCTTTTTAGCTCAATGTGTTTGTATAGGCAGAGAGGCAACGGGACAATGACTTTCCATCACAGGGACTAAAACTCTAGCAGAGCCGCTTTGCTGAAAGTTTGATGAAAACATCCTGAACACTTCCAGAAAACAAAACTTCCTTCTAAAATGGTCAATCATGTAAATGTAGATGCAAAAACACCTCATTCCGAAGTTTCTTACAATAGCTAATTGAATACATTAACAATTTCACATCAAAAAATTATTCTGTGTTCAATTCTTAAACACCAGAAAAAGAAACAAGAGTAAAATGTGGGAAAGTTGTTATATATAGGCCTATAATGTGTTATATAAATACTAAAATAGATTAAATAAATAAGAAATTATTATTTATTACTATTCCATAAAATAAAATTACAAACATTACAAATCGCAAGGAACATCTACAATTTTATGACCTCTATAAAGAGCAGTTTATGTCTAAGTCCAATGAGAGGCTATGGTGAAAGATCTGTCATCTGTGACTGTTGCCAATGAATGGAAGACACCACCAAGCTTAATAGTTAGTATTCAGCAGATGCTAAATTTGGGAATGGGATTGAAGGGAGGATCTCATTCCAAACGTCTGCTCCTTTGAGAGGAATGTCACAGAGTGACGCCATTCTTGTGCTTGCAATCAAAAACACTGCCAAGACCGGAGAGATGATACCAAGCCATCGCTCGCTGTCTGTGAGAGAGAAAGCTAATGGACTCCATTTCCCTCCATTTACACTGGCTTTCATGAGGGTGTCAGCCTCCATGATGGGCATAATAAATTTAATAAGCTCTTTGCAATGTCATCATTAATAGGAAACACTTA
>NW_015621875.1:0-2836 GCF_001515605.1 Sinocyclocheilus anshuiensis | reverse complement strand
TTAATGGCATCTACCTCTCCTTTTGTCCCGGGCGATGGGCAACAGACTCCTTCCATTCAGCCTCTCACCCTCTTTCACGCGCCTGGCCGGACTAATCCCCTTTTGCAGTGGGACCGATTATTCCTCGTATTTTATCATTATTCTTATGATTATAATCTTCATTCTCATTCACGCACCCCTATCCACAAGATGGAATTGCTTTTCCCTCCTTTCAAGGCTTTCACAGTGCCCTGAGATTGAAAGAATTGCTTCTTTTTTTCAACCGCCAAGTCTTCGGAGGGGTGGATGTCAGAGTTTGGGTGTTGGAGAGGGTGTTGTTTGTAATTTAGGTAAGTGAACTCCTTTGGTGGAAACACATTTTCTGGGCGTTTGAATATGCGGTTCACAGAGAGCAATGAATGGCGCCACACCGGCCCGTGTAAACGCATTTACCTCGACAAGCACCGAACGAGGGAGTGGATTAAAGATGGTGAAGCTGGAGAAAGAGTGTGGGCTAATTATTATGGGGCTGCCGGGTTTGATGTGGGATTTGTTTGGGGAGTTGAATGGGGTAGGTTCAGGGAAGGCTGTGGTGAAAGAAAACCTCCGTCCTTATGCTGCAAAAGGGGTGCACAATTAATTATTTCTATCCGTTTGGATGCAGCCGAGCACACACACACATGCACATGCTTACTACAGAGAACGAGATGTAAAAACAGGAAATGTGCTGAGAGATGAACTTTTGCACTAGTTTCAAACTACTGACCCACACACACACTCTCTTTCAGTATTACTAGTTTAATTCTTAGCAAACACAAAGAAGATAACAATTGTATGGGAAACATATATAGGAGCGTTTTGCAAAAGGAAAAAGTGGTAACACTTAAAAAGGTTTAGTTAGCCAAATGCAAATTTGCACATTCAGGTTGAAATGTTAAAAATGTATTAGTATATGTGGAAATTGACATGAAACAAAATGTAATAAATGCTGTAAAAGTTTTGCTTAGTGTTTGTTTTGGATACTTAGGGACAGTTTACCAAAAAAATTTTGTCATTGTTTATCAACCATCATGGCATTTCAAAACCATGTGACTTTCTTTCTTCTGTGGAACATAAAAATTTTGATATCTTCATTTGTCTTCCACAGAGGAAAGTCAAACAGGTTTGGAAATGTCAAGATGGTGAGGAAATTACGAAAGAAATTTCGTTTTTGGGTGAATTATTCCTAAAGGTTAACAAATTGAACCTTTTTGTAAAGTGTTACCAAAAAATTATCCAGATACCCCACCCTTCACAGACATTAAAAACTGCATGTTGTTGTATTGTTCTTTTTTAGCCTTTCTCCAAGTCATGTTGGAATTATTTTGGGAAGCGTGTGGCGGGATTAACATGCACCACCCATGGGGTCCAGCACACCCCACACTGGCACACCGGGCTCTCCGACATGCTGCCTGACCCCCATGCCAAGGGCTCCTCCTGGGTACCCTGAGGCAGAAGAGGGCACTTTGCTGCACCCATTTGCTGCTCAGGAGGGGAAAACAGAAGCTGTCCTGGCCCGGTAAGAAATGGCCACCCCCCTGTCAGCAGCAGACGTGGTACAGTCCCGCTGACGCCCATCCCGATGCTGACCTCGCCCAGCAGACGCCTCATCTCCTGCAAGGAGGAGCCTAGGAGCAGGATGTTGTTACGGGCCAGCACCAGCGTGGAGATCTTAGACAGGCGGCGCCCAGTCGGAGGGGCTCCTGGAGGGAAGTAAGGGTGCTGCAGTGCTCCACTTACACCGGTGGGAGAAGAGTAGGGCACCATGACCTCTCGTAAAGCATCCATGGCCACGTTAAGGTCTTGCATTCTCTTTCTCTCACGACTGTTGATCTTTCTCCGTAGCTCCTGTTGCTCTTCCACACTAAGCTCACGAGGGGGTTTTGAAGATCTGTAAGGCCCCTGGAGACCCCCAGCATTGGAACTTGGTCCTCCTGCTCCTGTTACCCATACCATTCTTGGCATGAGTTCCTGCAAAGAGCCCTCACCCTGCTCTTTGCACCTAAAACCAGGCACAGCCTGCATTCTGAGAGAAGATATTAAGAAAACTTTGATACAAGTCAATAAAATAAAATAGAATAAAAATTTTAAAAATCAGCAGCATATCTTTGGTATGAACAGAATGTGTTGAAGGGATTGCTCTATCAAAAAAATATTCTTTAATTATTATCACAATGTCATTCCAAATGTTTCCAAATGAAGTTTGACATTCTTTCTTCTGTGGGACATATTTTGAGAAATGTCTGTTTTTGTCCAACAATTTTGGACCCCTCTGACTTTCATTGCACAGAAACATCTTCAAAATATCATCCCTTGGGTTCCACAGAAGAAAGAACAAAGTAAGTAAAGTAAGTGAGTAAACTATGGCAACATTTTCATTTTTGGGTGATCTCTTCAAAGTTCAGTTGTCATGTTGCTCAGTCCCACTAGTAGGCAAAGATTTTACCTTCAAGCTCTTGGTCCACACACTCCAGATCTTCTTCCAGGGATTCTTTAAGTAACAATAAAGCAGTTCACTTCTTCAAGTCCATATTCATCTAGTCGTGAGTTAATCTTCCTAAAAACAGTAATGGTTAAATGTTAAATGCTCAATTAGATCATTTGCTCTTTTGTCCATGTATTTGTCCGTAATAGAGATTTTTTTTACTGTGTCTAACTAACACACTCCCTAACCATTCGAAGAATTTGAGAGAAGTACTGCTGTAATGAGCTAATGACTTACTCTTTCACTCTCTCTCTCTTTCTGCTCTTGACGCCCCCTCATCTGCCCTCCATGCTAATGATTTGATCATCATTTCCAATGGTTGAAAACCCTGAT
>NW_015621874.1:0-2831 GCF_001515605.1 Sinocyclocheilus anshuiensis | reverse complement strand
CATCTGAAGTGTTTGGTGCGCATGCAGTAATATGTCATATTCAGTTGACAGTGCATTTTTCATCGGTCTTGACATGTCTGATTCTACCTCTTTCTCTCCCAGGTGATATAATGATCGACTACACGTATGTTGAGTGTACCTCAGCTGTAATGCAGGCACTGAAACACTTTCACAGTGTATATCCTGAGCACAGAGCAGAAGAGATTAGGTACAGCCAAACACAATATTTCAGCATATTGTGGTTTGAAAAATGGTTTGGTTAAACCACGTCTCTTGATCACATAGGACAACTCTTCAGCAAGGGCTGGACTACTGCAGGAGGGTTCAAAGACCTGATGGCTCATGGGAAGGGTAGGCGTTGGTTCATTTATAATCAGAGACATTATTGTGTTGCTTCTTAGACTGTTTATGAAGGAATTCTGCTTGTCTTAGGTCCTGGGGAGTCTGTTTCACATATGGAGTCTGGTTTGGTCTGGAGGCATTTGCATGTATGGGCCACACTTTCCAAAATGGGTATGTTATTTGTTTTTCTTCTCATATTGATGTTCATTTAATAAATCATCAGCTCATATTCTTTTACTGCACTTTATTTAACCCCTATTTAAGGTCTGTTTGTGTGGAGGTGAAACGTGCCTGTGAGTTCCTGCTGTCGAAGCAGATGGAGGATGGAGGCTGGGGCGAGGACTTTGAGTCATGTGAGCAGCAGCACTACGTTCAGAGCAAGAACTCACAGATCCACAACACCTGCTGGGCTTTGCTGGGGTTGATGGCTGTCAGGTAACAGCAGCAGTAGTTTTTAGATACCTCTACAGAACTGCCCTCCTGTTCAAAAACTGGGTACAGCTTTTGTGTTGGGGGGGGGGCAAACTGACCCACCTTGTTTTCTATTCAGTTTGCCAAAAATCAACATTATGAAAAATACTAAAGATTCTTGCAAAAACAGAAAACCTCTATTGTAGCTTGTCAGTGACTAAAAAATACAAAATATGTGAGGTAGTTAAATAATTTCCATTATTTTTATTGTGTTAGGGGTCAATTTAACCAATATATTTTTTTGTGTTCAAAATGAGCTGCACAGACACCATAACTACAAATACAAGTAACTGCAAGAAAGTATAAATAGTATCTAACATTATTTGTACTTAGTGTAAGTAATATCTATTGCTATTTGTACTTCCTCTGCCTTTTTATGTCTTTTTCTTAAACCCTTGTGAGGGTAAAAAATGGCTTTCTCATGCTTCTGTTCAGCAACAGTCTAGTAATTGAGATCCAAAGATTTTTTCAACTAGATATTAAAGTGATTTTTTTGGGATGATTTAGAAAATGATTCTCAAATTTGAGTAAATATGACATTTTCATGTATTTCATATTTCAGTGTTTGGCAACCTACAATAACTTTTTTTTCCTGATTCTTTAGTGTTTTTCAAAGTGTTGATTTATGGCAAATTGCATGGAAAACAATGAGGTTCAGTGGGGTTGCTTTTCCAAAACAGGGTTAATTTACTTAAAAAATGTCATTTTTAGGTACCCTGACATCAGAGTGATTGAGCGAGGCATTCAAGGTCTGATTGACAGGCAGCTGCCCAATGGAGACTGGCCACAGGTGAGCAAAGCTGTTGCTAGATCTCAAATTCATCTGAGGTCTCTCTCTAATAAAATGTGCTGGGTTGTTTCCTTGTTTTCAGGAGAACATTTCTGGAGTGTTCAATAAAAGCTGTGCCATCAGCTACACCTCTTACAGGAATGTGTTTCCTGTGTGGACGCTGGGCCGTTTCTCACAGCTCTACCCCTGCAGCCCTCTGGCTGGGAAACTCAAACTCTGAGTCAGATACTGTGTACTTGTGCCTCAAATAAGCAGTATCTGATCAAAGATCATTCTTATTTGAAACAAACCTGTTTGCTGCTCTTTAGAAAGTAGGACTGATTTATCAAAGTCTTTAGAATATTATCTACAGAATATTGAATTCATTTTTGTGCTCTTTTAACCATGGGACCAAGGCGTTGTATCCTGTAGATGTTTATGTAATTAAAAGCGATTTTCTGTACTCTTATAATAAATCATTTTATATTTTGGATCTCTGTTTTGTGTCTGATTTATGTTTTATAATCCCCCTTTTGTTTGCACTGACTGAAATCAATTCAGTTTAGAAACTGCATACTGCTCAGTAGTTTAGAATGCTCTATGTATAAGGTATGTACAAATTATTATTGCTATTATTATTAATAATAAACATGAATTAAATATGCAAAGTAATGAGGTCATGTGACCTCAATGTAGCCAAAGACTACATTGACAAATATTTCGTAATGTGTTCTGTCTCACATAATACTTTTTTAATGGTATGCAGTATACATTGTGCAGTATTAGATAAGTATTTTCATTCTGAGCCCGACTACAGCCCTGCTGAGCTAAGTATTTAGTACATAGTAAGCTCAGCAAACATCCCAGTATCTACAGCTATTATTAGTAGTAGTAGTAGTATTACATTTATATTGGGTACAGGCTTTTATTTTGAAACGCTGAAGCATTGTTTCCGCATTTACGCTGCTCAGGGTTTATGGGTGAAGCCGGTTTAATGAACAGCTGATTTGAATTCTTCACGGAACATCTTTCAATTTTATGCGATATTGAAGTGCTTTTTGCAGCGTGACAGGACAGAGATATGAATGTTAAAGTCACGGAGTGAACGATGGCGTCAGGATGGCGGCAGCCTCGATCAGTTAAAGCTGCTTTACTGTTTAACACCATCACCATCATCATCTTCATCAGCACCGGCGCACAGACGCACACCTGTGACCATAAAGTGCCCCTGCCCACAGAGGTCAGTCCC
>NW_015621873.1:0-2831 GCF_001515605.1 Sinocyclocheilus anshuiensis | reverse complement strand
GTTCTCTTCAAATAGTGTCTATGGAATCAAGTCGACAATATTGCCAAAAATTAAGTGTCCCCAAATAAGAAAGCCAAAGTCAACAGCGCCAAGGAATCCAAACTCCATCTGTGACAGAAATGGGGGAAAAAAAAAACAGTTCTCCTCTGGCCAAACACATAAAAGTATGAGTGCAGGAAAATTATGTGAAAAGAAAAGAAAAACAAATCATTGTAGTTTTAAAGGATAGTTTGTGATAGTTTTATTATTTTCTGTGTATCTTTAATTGCTTTTTCCTAATATTCAAGAATATTGCCGGGTTAATTTAGCCAGAAATGTTCTAATTCAGCTGTGTCCTGCTAGACATTTAAACTTCCCTGCACTATAATACACTATAAAAGTGTCAAAAATAGTAAAATGTTTCTTTGTACTTTCAAAACCATATTTTCAGTTGTGATGAAGAGACTGCAGTCTTCCATCACTTCACATCATTTTATTGCCCTCAGACTGTTTTTATGTGTTAGTTTATTTAGGGTTTGCTCTTTTATTTCCTGTTTTAGCAGAGTGGACTTGGCATTCATGGGAACAGACACATCATTTTAGCTATGAATGGAAATATTTGTGCAAGTGTATGTTTTGTTTTATGCAACCTATTTATTGCATTTATTAACATTTGTTGTAGCTCTTCTTTGATCATATCTATGGAATGGAATGAGGCACAAGTTAATTTAGAATATAGAAATGGAAGGGTTCAGTTAGTAAGAGATGGAGAAATGTGTATACAGTATAAGGTAGCCGTCACTAGTGAGCACTAGTGGATGGATTGTGTTTGTGAGTGAAGTTAAACAGTTATTGTTAGTGCTGTAAACAGTAAAACTCCATCCTCAATTGTTATAAAGAGGAGTTAGTGCTGTTTTAGTACCTAACAGTTCTAGCTTTTGTTTTATTGATAATAAAACAAAACTACTGTTTTATTAATAACCTTATAAATAACCTGATATACATCATTACTGCTTTGTGGTGTGATTCTCCTTCTGACTTCTCAGATCATTATCACATCAATTAATTTGGTATTATCACTTTTCCCAATTCTCCTGTCATTACTGTCACACTAAGTTTTTAGAGGACAATTCACTTTTTTCACAAAGTAGTCAAAGTACTACACGTAGTCAAAAGTTCCCATGATGAAAAATCAGCCATGTGTATTTGTCTGTGTTCTGTCAAAATGGTATGTCATTTGTACTAGACTTGAATATTTCCATTCCACTTATCTGTATGGTTTATAACCCATAAAACTTGAAGGACAGTGAAATGATGTGAATTGATGATTTTTTTTTTTCAGGCTGAAATGCTCTGTAGGCATGTGTCTATTTAGATGTCTTTGTGTTTGAGCTGAGTCACAGCTTTAGTGCACTACAGGTTCTAACTGTCACAATAGTCCAGCTGTCTGATACATATTATGCATGATGAAGGCTCTCTGAAGTCTCTCTGGCCTTGATCTTGCCTTTCTCTCTTTATATCCTCTCCATTCTGCTGCACTGTGTTCACAAATTATTCTTAAAACTTCAGTATTTTTTCTTAAAATGGCAGTTAAACTTTAGTAGGACATTGAGTACATTTCTATGCCAAATGGAAACCTCATCAGCAACAAATAAGGATTAATGTTATGTATTCACTCTGTTGTTAATATCTTGTTATATAAATGTACAGTGCAAATGATTAAAAATGGACCCTTACAGTTGTCCTCCACACTGACAGTGTACCAATAGTAGCTTAATAAAATGCCAGAATATAGAGTTAAGCTCTAACCAGCCCCCTGATCTGTACTCTCACAATGTGTGTAACGATTATGTTTGTGTCATAAACCAAACTAAGCATGCAGTAGAGCTACAGTGTCAAGCTGTAATAAGATTACATGTGTGCTTTGTGAACAGACTGTGTTGTGCTTTCTGATGGTAGATTATGGAATCTCAAATCCAGAGCGTTGTTTTGCACCATCCATTTATTCTTACTAAAATGCTTTGTGTTCTATTAATATGTAAACAAATATAAATAATAATGTATTAAAAAAATAGTGTAATATCGTAATCATTCAATGACTTGAATACATGATTGCATGAAATCTCTTAAATTGTCAGATAATTTGATCATTTTATGGCAACTCAAGGTTTGTTCATGTCATATGGTGCAACTCCCCCAAAAAACTTAATGATAGGCTATATGAATTAAGAATTCATAAGATCTTAAATATATATATATATATTTCATCATTTTTTGAAAATTGATTATGATTGAAAAATGAATATGGTGTGTACACTTACATGTACTCAAGATTTAAAGAGAAAATATTATTTTAACTTGATGGTTATATACACCGAATGTCACTTTAATGTTTACCACATGGTAAAAGTTCTTTAAAACCATATAAAAACAGCATCAATACAAAGAGTGCTAATGGCATTTTTAAGAATTTGGCACGTGTTTTTAAATTAGATGCCTGAAATATATATGTCTACATTTTAAATATATTATATAGCTATATATTATTATGTTTATTTTATATGTGTGTGTACTTTTGGTCATGTAGTGTATCTTTAAAAGCCTCTTCAGAAAGTAAACCTTTACTTTTAGTTGTGTCATCACTGGGACAGCAGAAAGTACTTTATGAGAAATGTCACTTATCATTATTTTTTGTCAAATAACTTCCTCGAATGCTTATTTTTACATGAGGGATCACAGGCTCTTAATGAAGCTGAGATTCCAGAATCTTGTTTCAGACCGCCATTAATGACTGTGGCCATGCAGTCATATTTATTGCTCGAGGAGGTTCATTGATAGCAATTGAATTTGAC
>NW_015621872.1:0-2830 GCF_001515605.1 Sinocyclocheilus anshuiensis | reverse complement strand
AAGAGGGCTGAAGTATCATCTAGGCTTCTTTTCCCCAAAATAGGAAACATTTTCAATACCTCCATTTTCTAATTGAGATGTTATTTAACTAGAATGGATGTTCCTTGTCTGTTTGTCCAAAGTGAGGGAGAGATACTTTGTGTTAGAAGCCGTGAGATTACGGTTCTCATTCAGATAAATAATTCATTGTTATTTCTTCCTTTTAAAAGCAAGTATATCTCTCTCATGTTTATGTGTTGCACGCACAAGTAAAAAAGATTTAATAAAAAAAAAAATTAATCACTTGTATGTTCTTTCTCCAAGAGGACATTTTTGGGTGTTGACTAAGTTCATTACTGGGCTATACTTTAAGAGCTTTGACTCGGACTTATAATATTTGGATTTGAGCAAGATTAATTCCCTTTTAATTAATTAAAATTAAACCACATATATTGCATTTGAATGGCTTGCAAAGCCAGTTGTGGCATGACTAAAATTTTAAAGATGACTATCAAGGATAGAAGCTTACTTTATTACGTTTTCTTAATAAATCACTTCAGCCATGTGCTATTAAAATGGTATTTATAAGGAGAATGAATCAGATATCTTGTAAGATCTTAAATAGGTTGTGCATTGTGTTAATGCAATGTATAGACACTTTTTTTTTCAAATAAATATTTAATTATATATAAATACATATGAAAGCTCCAGAAAATGGCCTTGATCGTCACTCAAAATGTTATTTTGGCAAACGGACATTTAAAAAAACAATGAATTTTTTGTTTGAGTTTGCGTTTTATGTACTTGCCCATTGCCACCTTATGTGTATATCCCCTGTGGTTGACTCAGAATTCTGATGTTTGTCATCATGCATCAAATATATATATATATTTTTATGTGTCTGACTTTGGAGAGAGAGGGCAGTTTGCCTATCCGCACATCCTCAGTTTTGTGTTCCTGGCTTGTTTTTGTAAATTTGATTTACATTTTTTCATGCAAACTGAAGGCGAAATATTACTGCTGCCTTAAAACTTGTACATTTCATAAATTTCTCACTTTGTAATCATGTGTTTCTTCCATCTCACTGGCTTTATGGTCATTTGTCTTCAGTTTCCTTATGGCCTTACTTTTTCTTTTCTATGCATTAAACATTGTCTTGTTTTTCAGACATAGGGTTTTACTTCTTTGGAGGATGTGACATTTTTTTTGTCCACCCATACTTCCCTCAAAAGCAGTGAACATGAAATATGAACTTTTGAGTTTTTATTTCTCTTGTTTATCAGTTTCGTTCAAAGAATGTTTTTAAGTTTTAAAAGAAAGGACGTAAGTAAAAAAGGATATGTAGGATGTGTGTGAAACACTGTTGTACGGTGTTTTTCTGCTAATGTAATTTAAGTTGACTCATCCACCCAGCTCCCCATCCCCATTACACTTCTTTTGGTTTTCCTCTGTACATTGCTGTGGGTGTGAAGATAGTATTTTAATATTTGTATAAAGTTTAATTTAATTCTACAGTGTGTATATAACTATTTCTAATTAAAGCTTTCATTTGAAGTGCTCAAATGGTGTATTTATTTGGTGATTCTGACGCTTGTCATGTTGTAGTTCACTCTATAAATACTTTTATAGTTATATTACATCCGTGCTGCCATAGGACATAATGGATTCCTTTGTATTGAGGGTAAAGTGCAGATACTGTTAGTAAATAATTAATGTTGTGCGTTAACGCCATCTAGTGTTGGAGCTTTATACGTCTAGTTTACAGTAGTATGAGAACTCCGACTCATTTTCGCGTTTCGGTTCTTTTGAACAGTTCTTCAGAGCCGATTCAAAAGGAACGATGCAGCTAATTAAATTACCTCATTATGTGATTACGATATATTGCAGTCATAATGGATTTAGAATAGTATTAAACTATTATGACCAGTTCTCCACCATTTTCTCAATACATAGATAGCTACATAATGATTTAAATTATTGGGTAATCACAGTATTCATAGTGTATCAGTCAGTACTCAGTACAGTGGTGGTGGTGGTGTTCTGAACTGATCTCAGAACAGCGCTGAGCGTCGCTCGCAGCTCTAACGTTACTACTGACTCCATTTTGTGTGAGGGGCTGTTCGCACAGACACGACACATTCAGAGGAGAAACATCAGGTAGAGGTATGTACATAAGACAGTGCATCTTCACACTTGCTTATAAGAGATGTATTGTTTAAACGACTGTATTTTGTGCAGCGATTCCGCAGTTAATAAGCGCTCTCGGAATGTTGGTTGTGGCCTCGAGCCATTATTGTTGCAGAAGTGCGTAACTTAGGTGTTTGACACTTGCAGAATGACATGTTCATATTCTGGTTGTTTTAACTTCTTGTTTTAAGGAGGATGAGCGGTTGTCGTATTTTCATCGGTCGATTAAACCCTTCTGCACGAGAGAAGGACGTCGAGCGGTTCTTCAAGGGTTATGGAAAAATCAGGGACATTGACCTGAAAAGAGGCTTCGGATTTGTAGTACGTTTTGCCTTTTGTAGACAATTTAACAACATTGTAAAATCATGTTCTATGCATGGCAGTGCTTTAGCCGCAATGACTATCCACCTTATTCCTAAACGCGGAAGTAAGCCTATGGGCAAAACGTCCGGTTGATTAGCCGCTATAGGGAAATAACGTGAAGAAAAACAACGTGCAGTAAACGGTTAACGTTAAACTGTTGGCACTACAAACCAGTGTGTTCATAGTTAATATAATACGCTAAAATAATATGGCAAGACACACCATTTGCAGTATCAAGGAGCAAAACGAGCGGTTCTGTACAGCTAAAAATAGCTGGAAGCAAATGAGACCGGAAGCAAGA
>NW_015621871.1:0-2808 GCF_001515605.1 Sinocyclocheilus anshuiensis | reverse complement strand
ATTAACTGCGTTAAAATATTTTAATTGCGTTATTTTTTTGTAACTAATTAATTAAGTTAATGCGTTAAAATGACAGCCCTAATTTACCTACATAATTAGCTGCCTATAACCCACCAGGTTAAAACCAAAGCCATGTAATTATTATTATTTATCTTTGTGTGTATGTAGTGTTGGGTTAATGGTTTACAGCAGTTTTGTCTTCCTCTAGTGTGTTATACACGTGAACTGGACATCTCGACTTGCCGTAGCACTTAGTTACTCAAACAGAGCTTCTCTTCAATAGAAACTTTAAGTAACGTTATAGCTGCATCCGAAATTGCATACTTCTACTATATAATAGGTGAAAAACAGTATGTGAAGTTTGTCAGAATTCAGAGTATTCATAAAGCAGTAGGGCTGTGTCTGAAATCACAAACTCTGTGAGAAATCACAAACTTTGTGTAGGTACTTCTTTTGAATAAGTAATTACTTAGTGACTGTTATAGAGGCTGCTTCTTAGCCTTCAAGCTGTCGTTTTAACATTACATGGCTAGTTACAAACTTTGTTCTGCAGCCAAGAAGAATAAAGCTTTTAAAATATAATGATTATTTCCCAAAAAGTTTACCAAGCAGAAACGCCCATGTACATTTTGGATATGTTCTAACAAATCACACATTTCTTACTAATGGCAATTTATTTTCATTTCCTTGTCACAGAGTGCTGTTGGATTGCTGTTTAATGAAATACTTTCACAAAACGTGTCCTGTGGGAAATGTCCTGGTGCAGCGCTGGTGGAGCAAGAATCCTCGAGAAGGTAATTGATAGATTGAGTGTCCCACCTCCCCTCCACTGAGCTGAAGAGTGCCGCCCTCTTCTGTGCATAAAGGGGCATTATGGGTGAAGCTGGTAAAGGAGAATTTTTTTTGGTTTGGGTCGTTCCATTAATGTGATTAATTAACTAATTACTGGGATGGGAAATGAGAGGTGAGGTGTGTGCATGCATGTGGATGCGAGTGTGTGATTGTAAACCTGAAATAGTGTCGCACATAATAAACACAGACAGCATTACAATGATGTGCAGACACTGCAATGTGCTGTGTTTTGCACATCTATAGCTGTCGCTGACGTAATGCAGTTTGAGTCGATAAATGCACCCACCATAATATTGTTACAGTATGTTGTCATATTGTCATACTTTTGCATCAGTCTATAACAGTCACGCAGGTCCTCAGGAGCTTTCCAAGAGCTGGTCATCTAGGAGATTTATGTATAGGCTGAAATGAACACTCCAGGGAAATGGCTCCATAAATCCAATGAAACTTACATTTGTACCAACAGTAATCACACAAGCCCAAAATAATTTTATAGATCCCCCCAGACTCTAGTTTAACTTCTGCCCCTGGCAATGTAAGGTTTGTAGGTACATGAAGTATGGTTCTCATAAAAATTTAGTCGGGAACATATTAGCTTTATGAAGGAATAATTGAATATCTAGTTAAGAAACAGACAAGAGCTCTGTTATTTCTTTACTAGGCCTTTAAATGGGGATGCAGGGGATTGCAAGTGGGCAGTTACAGCTCTCTCCTGGATTGCTTGTTGCGTAAAATGGAGAGTACACTACTGAAAATGGACCTTTGTTGTATTTCTACAATATTTTAAACTGTTTTGCAATATTTTTTTGTGAGTATGAAAGCAATATAACATTCTGATTGCAAAATGGCACTAGAAATGGTAGGATAATTTCATGTTTTTAAATGACTTCAAACTTTGTTTCAGTGGATCGTTTTAAAATTTATTAGAATTGTTTGTCAAAAATGTCCACTAAAATTTCTTAGTGACATTTTTTATGTACGCTGTAAAAAAAAAGTTGTAAATAAAACAATTATTGGAGTATATTTTACAAGAAAATAGTTTCAGTCTTTCTACTTGAAAATTTCACATTTAATTCAGTGTTACTTCCTGTTTCTTTGTAATTATGTGAGATTTACTAGCAATCTCTTGAGTGAATTGAATTTTTTCTAAAGATTTAAAGTACATCCAACACCATCTTTTTTCCAGTTTATTAAATGTTTGTATAAAAATATATGTGAATAAATAGCTGTTCATATTGGTGCACATAAATGGAAGTAAATTGATTCTTCTGACAGAAAAAAAATCACATATACTGAATACTATAGAATCAAATAGCTGATAAATATCTAGATTACCCAGCACTAGTTAGATCATGTTCGCATAGAAATCTGCCACTGATGTTTTGTCACATCAGAAGCAACATTACTTGATGTGTGCAAAACCCATATTAGTTCGCTGTTTTTGTTACTATGATTGTTTGTTTTTTTTGTAGGAGATACAACCATGTCTCATTTCCCTGTTCTTTTATGTATTCATAAGTTCTGCAATAAAAATAAAATAATAATAATAAATAAGAGTAGGCTTACTTCATGTATTAACCTCTGCAGAAAAATCTTTATTTATTATCATTATTTTTGTATTTTTCTGGCTTTGGCGAAGAATTCGGTTCAGAACTACAAAAAAAAAAACGAATAAAAAGCTTTAAAAAAATAGAAATATGGCGAATGTGCTAGAGAGGTAGAGAGGTTTAGATAAAGGGGTTTGGGTTACTAATAATCAACATTTAACCTGGTAAAATATATTTATTTAATGTTATCTGTGTTGTATTTCATCTGCAACAACAATGTGAACTTGGCCATTAACTTTTAAATGCATCATGCAAAAAATCTGAGCAGAGTTCTCTGCATAAAAACTAGAGCCCGACCAATATATCGTTTGGCCGATATTATCGGCCGATATGAGCCTGTCGCCGATAT
>NW_015621870.1:0-2820 GCF_001515605.1 Sinocyclocheilus anshuiensis | reverse complement strand
GCCAGGAATTTCCTGTAAAATTACAATAAATTTTTAACAGTGTACTGTATAAAGTGCTATATAAATAAATGTGACTTGAAAGTGACAAAAAAGCCACAGAAATTTAAATGTGGGATAACTGGCAAAAATGGATGACCCACTGTCCTCTTTAAGGTAAAAAGCACCACTGAAAATTAAATTCAAAGGAGCAAATATTTCTGTTAATAAAAAAGTTAATTTCTGACAACTCACACTTGACTGCCCAGAGCACTAAACCACCTTACTGTAAAAAAGCATGTATTAAACCACTGCACTTCAGCCATAATCAGCAGTGTACTGCATGTGTGTGACTGCAGATGCCATGACTTCCATTTCCTTCCCAGTAATCCATATCACCCGTTCAGCGCTGAGAGGTTAATCACACTGAGGGTAAAGAAACCTCCCCCCAGCTCTCATCTTGCATCTCCACAACAGGCAACGATGTCAAAATGGAGCAGACACATTAATAAATATTTAAACATCACTATAATTGTTGACCAATTAAAAGACATACATACATACACTTATATACCACCACTTAAACTAGTAGGAAAATACTCAAACATTATATCAGATTTCATTATTAGATAAACTGTCAGAAAAGACACCAGCAGATGAATAATAAATCATTTAATAAAGGTCAATGCCGATGAGCAACTGCAGCAAAATGTTTCAATGAGGGAATGCATCATACAGTCATAAAAAGTATAAGAGAAAAACACATTTTTATTATTCATCTAAATGCAAAATTCAATCTTAAAACTTGAATCTTCATTAAAATAGAAGAACAGGGGATCTCAAAAACAAACACCTAATCTACATAAGCAGTGATAGATCGCTTTATGCAGCGTTCATCTCCACAGTGATTCATTCTGCTCTTTCAGCTTTCTCTGCATAGCTCATTGATCCGAAACACACGAGTCAACAGAGTGATTTATTCAAAATGTAGAGGTATGGCCAGGTTGCACTCCGGCACACAGTCTGGCAGGCCAAGGGGTGCCAATCACAGGGACAGGGACACAATCACATCATCTGTCAGCATATTGCTTTACGTGGCAGATGTTTTGCTAATAAGCTAAAATACAGAGCCAAGGACCCGAAGTAACATCTGCAATGATGTGACAAAATGGCGTTTCACCACACAGATATGTATTTACGTCTAGTGGGTCTTGGGAACAGATCCAAGCAAAGAAGGAAATCTTGGTAACTGAAAGAGACTGTCTGTAAAGCATGGATGATTCGTGCAAGCTAATCGTGTTATACAGTCTGACAGTGAGGGAAAAAAACCCTCAGCATGTATTTCCCTAGAATATATTCGTTATGTTCACAGATATGATGTAATTACTTGAATCAGAGGTGAAAATGCTGCACCTATGTGAAAATGTTGACAGGGATACGACTCTGATATAATAACTACATCAATTCCAGCTCCATTGTGAGAAATCTAAATACCGCTGTGAGACGCAGATCTGAACCACTGCTAATGCTGACAATCACAGTGGCTCTCCAGCTTCCAAAAATAGTCATCACCTCCATTATCTGAGCTTGCCCGCAGAGAGGCTGCAAAAGTGAGCTGGCGAAACGGGGTAAATTGAAATCAAGAGTTTGCAGTGAGACGAGGAGTTCACAAGTGCACTTATCTCCACTACTGCAGATTTAATGAGGCGATACAGCCTAGATTTGGCTAATACACACACACAAACAGTTTTTGGCCCACTCATTTTTGGTTCAAGGCTGCCAGAGATAAATTAAATAAAGTGACTTTTCAAATGAAAAAGTATGGTCGTGAATATGGAATTATGGATTTTGTACTAATAGACGGATGTGACCAATAACCAGGAGACTGGCTTTCATCCTTTCTACCCGTTTAACTTCTAAATAATACCTTGAACATATAGTGTTCACGAAAGAGGAGCACAGCCTTGAGATAAAAGAAATGAAAGGACCTTTAAAATAAATAACTCTTTTTATTTAAACAACTTAGGAAACATGCCTATGCATATGCTAAAAGCAATCTATCCACAGCTCTACGTCACCAATAAACTCTCAAAGACAAGTTAAAATACATTAAAATACACTGTAAAGGTGCACTGCACTCAGCGTTTTATTGCAAATTGAAATGGTTTTGCAGACAAAGAGTCTTTGTGAAGACTCAGATGAGATGAAAACTGCACTCATAACAGTTTTCTATTAAATGTCTTTACCATTTTAATTACATTTACATTTGTATATTTAGCAGATGCTTTTTTCCAAAGTGACTTACAAAAGAGGCAGGAACAGGGACAAGGGTCCAGCAAGGCCGAAAGATGGCAGTGAAAATCCAGAGTAGTGAAGCTTGTTCTCTAAAACTCTTTAGTGATTTTCATAAAACTCAGAGACAATCATGTTGATTTACGTCAATAGATGGTGGTGCAGTGCATTATTGGTTTTGGTACTTTAATAATAGAATGAACAGCGATGCTAAAGCAAGCTAAAGAACTAGCCTATAAATATTTTACAAATCCAACAGCTTTATTTCTATATATAAATATCTACCAAATGTTTGTGATGTCCATTAAAGATAAAATTGCATTAAAAAGTGCATAATTAAAAAAAAAAATATATATATAATCTCTTTTAATAAAAACTGGTTGTTGTGTCTCAACCAATGACAATATATGAAGAGTTCCAATGCAAAAGCCACTAAAAGCCATCTTGATCAAAAATGAGATAACGATACTGAGTGAATGCTCTCCACACATACTATAGGTTCATTAAGTACTTTCACTTCAAATGCGCTAAATCCCAGCTTCAACCCATTCA
>NW_015621869.1:0-2809 GCF_001515605.1 Sinocyclocheilus anshuiensis | reverse complement strand
GCAGAGCATCCACTGGTGAGCAAGTGATGCAATGCTACATTTCTGCTAAAGAAACAGACTCATCTGCATCTTGGATGGTCTGAGGATGAGTACATTTTCATTTTTGAGTGAAATACTCCTTTACAAATTACCTAGAACATTAATGAGTGTAATGCTTATATAAAATCATAAAAATGTCCAAGCTGTGGCTTTGCTCGAGCTTGACGTCTCAGTTTCTCCTTTTCTCTGCTGTAGGAGAGGTCATTACAAGAAACCATTTTCACTTGATTTTCAAGACCTGTCATAATGCTTTTACCAAGCCGGACTGTGTAGGTGCTTTGTCCCTCCTGGCCATGTGAACAGCTTTCACTAAATATCAACAATGCTGCTGCTGTCTAGGGACAGTGATGCTGAAAAAGCAAGTTGTGAGTGGCTGTGAAAGGACTTGCCTTCAACCTCGATTGACCAGGCCTTCTAAACAACACTGAGTCTTAATTAAATCATAAATCAAAGAGAATATAAAGAGGAATTTACTGTTTACTCAGTTAGCTGCAGACCATCACATCAAGTTTTCTGTGTGTAATGCTTTAGTTTGGTTAGTAGAGCAGAAATCAACTTTGAAGAGGCTATTCAATATTCCAAATCAAATTAAGAGATTAATGAGTAACTACTTGAATGATCATTTATTCAGATTTATTAAATGGTCTTGCTTGGGAAATAAGCCAGTGGCCTTAACTGAACTTCAGCTGTGACATACATATTTAATCTCTGCTGTGTTTGTTGTAGTGTAGCACAACCATATTCTAATTTACTCTGTTATAAATATTATATATACACTCTTCTCTGAGTTAATGTACAGTGTTGTCTTCCACGAGTCGCCGTTCTCAGAGGAAAGTTCGAGTGCAGTTGTATCTATAACATGATTTCTACTATGGCTAGGTGCCATTAAAGCTTAATGTTCATTATAGCAGCAGGGCAATATTTATTTTACGATACGTTTTACACAAGAGTATGCACAACCCACTTCTCCATAAATAATACAAGTCAAACCCTTGAAAGCCAATGAAATATTTAAGCTCTGGCTGCTGTGTAGATAATATGAATGAATCACTGTCACATGCATTTACGTCAAAGAGAAAAAACGAGATTGGGGGTTAAGTTTCAAATGCAAGGTTTTCTTTTACGCTGGAAGTAAGCTCATCTTGTGTGATGATCTAAGTACAAGTATTTGAAAGCAATATTGCTATATATTGGATTACATTACTTGGAGTGTTGAGGAATGTTACAAGTTACATTACTACTATCTGCTATTGAATGCACACTTGTAGTTTACTACAAATCTTAAATTTACAAATGTTAAAGTATAAAGTATTGTTGACTAACACTAAAGCACATGTAAAGTAATTGAATAATTTATACTGTAGTGTAACAATCATAAATAATAATTTGAACTGTTTTTTATTCAATATTAAATTTAAAATTAATGTATTTTAAATGTACTATATTGTAACTTAATCATTACAACTGCGTATTAATATGCAATTGTAAACATATTTAAATACATGACATAACATTCAATTTCTATAATTGTCATTTAAGTATATCTTAGTTACCATGAACGCTTGTATATTTTAAACTTTTTAGATACTATTATGCATCACAAATTCTTACCGTAAATGGAAAAGTATTTCAAAGACAATGAAAGTAATTATGAAAGTGCATGAAATTACATATAAAGATATAGTTGAGTCCTACTTTAGTGGGTCAAAAGCACTCTAAAGCTCAACTATTCATTTAATACAAACAATAACTGTAATAAATTTCCAGTTAAGTGTCTGAAAACATTAGGCTACATTCAGTTCAAACGTAAGTGTATTCTTTCTGTAATAAGTCTTCTTAAAAGTATGCTGAAGTGTACTTATTTTTCAAAAAGGATATTTGGAAGGCAGTGATTTTCAATATCAAAATTCAACAAAAAATGAATAACTCTGCTATTGGTGTGTAAATGCCAAAATGGAAAGCATAACTTGTACTTGTTACTGCCAAAAGACGATCTGATTGACATAAAACAAAGAGTTGTTTAGTATAAATACCTTCTTCATTGCTGGCAAACGATATGATGCATAATGTTTGTTTCAACTGACCGTAGGAAAATAATTCACTTCATCCAGATTTTTTGCTACCGAAAATCCACATTACTTTAAAACTAGCAATTCTACTGAGAAATGGAGCTAAATATAGCTACATAGCTTAGTTATGTTACTGCCCAACACCGATTGCTAATGTCTTTCGTTGGTTTTATATGACTGCCAAACTTTGCAAACTGTGCAAAGGCAAACTTTGCAAAATAAAAATGACTCTGGTGTTTTATTCAGACAGTTACCTTCACTAAATATGCTGGAACTGCACACTACACTTTTAAAATGTGCTCTGGGCTCCCAAAATATATATGTTAAATGATATTCATAAGGTTAGCCGTGGATAATCTTAAATAGAACATGCTTAATGCACTGCAATATTCTCAATTATGCCTGCAGAACTGAGAGAATGTCAATGGAGCCACACAGTAATTTTTGATCACCCTGAATAGCAATGCAGTCAGTACTTACGGATCTCTAAAGTGCAAACAAATGATCCTTCTCGGGTTTTAACCGTATATGATTGTTTATGCCATATACATAATGATAAAGCGTATTATTTTTGGTGTGCCACCATGCATCTGTGTTTTACTGCGTCCCCGACTGACTCGGGCCCCTTTGTAAGTTTGCTGCCAAGTGTGTTACATTTAAGATGTGATATTAATGACCACAACAGAGTGTGAATTTATATA
>NW_015621868.1:0-2814 GCF_001515605.1 Sinocyclocheilus anshuiensis | reverse complement strand
ATTTCTTCTGCTTACTCAAGAAGCTTGTCAGATATTTATGTGTTCGCTGTTTTGCCGAGCAGTATCATTTTGAAGCGCTTCCTCTCGGTGAGAGCTTAACCCTTTCCTAAAGACACACCAATGGGATTGTCACACTACACCTAGCCCTACTTCCTAACTACTAGTTAAGGGTCATGACATGAGCAATCAAAATTCCCTCGATCTTTTGACATATAAGAGGTCTGTGAACCATTAAAACATCCTGCAAGTTTTATAGCATAAACGCCCTCAGGGGAGGTGAGAGAGTTTCTATGGACTCCCACTGAAACTTTACCTGCTGATGTCACTGTTGGACAATGTTTCTTTAGGAAAAGAGTGATTTATACACTTTTTTAATGTTATATTTCGTATTATTGGCATGATTTCATTTTCGTACTCATCCATCCGTTTTTTCTCAGCCAATATTTTGAGGAGTCACTCCTCAAGCTGCTACTCATCTCTCGCTACTACCAGACACAGTACAATTCCAGTTGATGCACATGTTAAAATTGACAATGCAACCATCCTCTCCTTCTACACTTTTAAGCCTACCTATTTGCCACCTTACCTTAAATATTTGTTCCTTTCTTTTATTCCATAATGGAGCACGTGTCCTAAGCGTTGCGCATGCCTTAACATCTCTAACTTCACTCCGATTGATGCACGTGAGCAAACAGTGCAATTCGACATTTATTTACCTATTTACCACCTTACCTTATATTTTATTCCTCTATTTTAATCCGCAAAGGAGCGCACGTCCCGTAGCACCTAAGCGTCGCACCTGCCAATCATTGTTTACACTCCGATTGCAGAGGTGCACTTTTTGATGTTTTTGTGCACGTTTCTTGCTATATTTTGCCCGTAAGACACACATGTTCAGTTGAATGTTATTTAAGAGTGCATTATACTTAAATTTACGCTACATTTCAGTATTTTGTTCACGTACCCCCTCCGTCACTTTTACGCATTACGCTTACCCCAATTTGAGAACCACTGCCCCAGGCAATGCCCACTGGTGTTCAGTCGGCTGACACTTGCCTACACCGGATGCGAGCGTTGCGTAATGTTGGGTCTAAAGCATTATAATCAATGACTTGATCTACACTGGGTACAGTATACAGATTCCCATTCAATATCTGATGAACAGCATGCGCTTGAGCTACTCCTGACAACAGGACAAATGGAATAATAAAGGAAGGTTCACTTTGACGTATCCGGTTTAAACAGCTTGTTTGCATCTCCGTACAGGACTTCAGAAAAACGCCAGTGTTAGGAACAAGTGGCTTTGTCTGTACAGGACTTTTTTATGTGGGTTTTATGTTGCTTTATGTTTAAGGGTTTTCTATGGATTTGTTTTCAAAACACTTACTCGCATGCAATAGCGAAGAACGTTGATACTGTTTTCCATGCAGTGACATTAACCAATCATAACAGTGGCCATTTATGTGCATGCTTTTTTAGGGGAGCCACCTCTTAAAACGGATCATTTCAGATAGAGGGTCAGAATAGTCTTTTTCCCTTCTTTTGAACTTTTTTGTCTCGTGACCCTTTTAAACTTGGATTAAGCAATGTTTCACACTTGTCATTTTGAAACTCTGTTAAAAAAAAGCCGTCTTCTCCTCCTCAGAGTGGACCCTACTGTTTATTCAAAAATACTTTATACAAACAAAGAGCTCTGTAAGTCTCAGTGTGTTTAATGTGACTGAAAGGGGAATCAGCAGTGGCATGTAGGAGACAGACCTGATGCTCCTGATGGCTGCAGATGAATTCTGCTTGTTGGGGGTTTATCAGGTGGTTAGATGAGAGGCAGCATATTGTTTTTCACTTGCTAATGTGTCAGGAGATGAGTCTAATTTTCCACTGCAAATCTCACTTGTTCGAGAGGTGTGCCAAAAACAGGACAAAAATGAGAACCGACACCTCACTTGACGAGTTCTCGATTCTCTCTTCAGTTCTCAGTTCTCTTTTCTGCTATGTTTAGATTCATCAATAACTGTTGCTTTTTGATAATATCAAATGCAAGAAAGTTTAAAAAGTGTATTTTTAGGGAAAATAAATGCTATTAAATTAGTCTTTTGTTTCTTAGAATAAGCACTGTCTCCTGGAAGCTGATCTGAGCTGTGTGAAAGACTTGTTGAGGAGAGAGATCTACCCCATCGTGATCTTCATCAAAATCTGCGAAAGGAACATCAAAAAATTAAGGCAAGAACTCTTCCAAGGTCTTCGTTCTTGCTAAGTTTCGTTTCAGTTTGAAGAGGTTTAGTTTCATTATTGAAGGTCAAATGATCCTCAGATCATTTAGTGATGGTTTCTGGTGTTTTCCTCGAGCAGGAGGCTCCCTCTGAAGGTGGACTCTGAGGAGGAGGTCTTGAAGATGTGTCGCTCCAAGGAGAAGGAGCTGGAGATGCTGCCGTGCTTGTACGCGGGTGTGGAGCCTGACTCTTGGGGTGGGGTGGAGGATCTCGTCAGGATCATCAAGGACAAGATTTTTGAGGAGCAGAAGAAGACGGTCTGGGTGGAGCAGGACCTGCTGTGACCTGATCACACGAGCAAGTAACGGCTTACGGCACACCAAAACTCGGGTGGAATGTGTGCATGCAGCACAGGCGTGTGAACAGGAAGTGACTCTGTCAAAAGTGTCAAAGGTGAGGTGTGTTTCTCTCTGCTGTCAAAAAAAACAAAAATAAAAGCAAACCAAACACGTGGATGAGGTAGCATGTGATGCTCCTGACGTTCACATAATAAGCAGTGGAAATGTTCTCATCCCAGAGCTTCTTATCTATTATTCTCCTGAAG
>NW_015621867.1:0-2814 GCF_001515605.1 Sinocyclocheilus anshuiensis | reverse complement strand
GATGTGTTAACAGGCAGAAACCAAGCATTTTAATGACCATCACAGAAAGATGGAGATCGAGCAGCAATTACTGAGAAAAATCTGCTGCACACGAAACACCGCCAATGGTTTAATAGCAGGTTTCTGATAAACGTCAGAGCTACACTAATACTAAAACGCAAATTCACCTAATAGCACTTAAACCGCAGTAGACTCACACACACACACTCCAGCACATTTACACACATTTTTACACATTTTTCAGTGCGTTACTTGACATTTCTTTAGTTATTTATGAACTTCAGTAACAATTCCTGAGTGAAAATTGTTTCCAAGTAAATCCTACACCTGTTTTTTTTCCTCCTAGACTGCTGAGCTGCAGCTGTAAGCTGAAGATGAACAGCAAGAGTTTGATTGACTCACAGACAGACGGATACTTACATGCTCAGCGCCGTCCATTTCCCGCGGCTGCATCATGAGCGAGGCTCTGACAGCGTCTCCATCGGCCAGAGCGTCTCCCGTCTCCACCTGCGGATCACAAACACACACAGAGCCATCAAACCCGCACAAAACCCCTCCATCACAAACCTGCGTGATTACGACAGACACCTGCACATATCAACAGCTATTCAGTGTTCAGAGCCTTCACGTGCACTGAAGAACCACCGAGGAAATGATATCAATTCATAAAATCAGCCCACTTAATTGAGAATTAAAGATTAGAGAGAGGGTGGAAAACAATCTGAAAAAACTGTTACCATTAGTGTTACAAAAACTGTCACAAAACTGCAAAGAACATGTCTGGGTCATATTTGAAATATTTTTTTTTTCAAGTTTTAAAAAAGTGAAATATTTATATTTTATTTATATTTATTTTCTTTTTTATTTATACTTTTCACTATTTATAATAATATAGTTTTTTCTTCATAAAAGCAACTACGCCTATTTTTAGGACCATTAAGATTTGTTGCCATGTGACATTATTTTTTTTATCATAATTAATTTCCACATTATCATTACTGACAAATAAAAAATAAATGAAATTCTCTCTCTCTCTCTCATGACAGTAATGTGAAAATGATTAGATTAGAATTAGATAATCCACATTGTGAATTATTTCCACATCCTGGTAATATTTGTGCTTCCATTCATTTAATAAAAAAACTGCATAATAATTTGTATAATTGCGGATTTAAAAATGGTTTAATTTAAAAATAAAATTAAATAAAAAATGAATAGAATAAAAATAATCCAGATTTACTATGACAATGAGAATTAGGGGGTTAATGTGCTTAATTGTCATGAAAAACAATAATATAATAATATAAATAAATAACATAAAAATGCAAAAAACAAAACAAAACCATAATGGGCTTTAAATGTGCTACGGATATACACATGATTTTTTTTTACACAAAAACATCTTTTGATTTTGGGGTGAAATGTGAACCGTTTGCATGAGATTCACCCATAAATGGTGTTTTGGGGAAAAAATGAAGAGGTAAAGTGTAAACGATGGCCTTTTAAAGCGGTCTATAATTCACTCATTTTCCTTCAGAGCTGCTGAGATCAAAGAGCATCACACAAACAGGAGAATAAAGCTCATCTGTCTCTCTCTCTTTTACACCACAATCTCTCTCGCCCTTCCATCGCCCTGCACTCTGGCCGATTCGAAATCATCTCTCGTTCCTTAAACGCACATTAATTCCTCCCACAGTGTTCACCTGCAGTGCTGCACGGATAAATCATCTGAGAAATGAGATCTACATCGAATCAAGCAATGGCTGGTGCATTTTGAATGCAGTGCAATGCAGATAAACGCAGACCAACTGTTGCATCGCGAGTTTGCAGCGCGAGGGTCGATGTAAAACAAACAGCAGCGGCTCTTACCTGCGACGCTGAAAGCTGCTCCTCACGCGCCGCTGTGTGTGTGTGTGAAGTCCTTGCATGCGTCTCTCTCTCCCTCCTCTCCTGCGCTGCTGTCGGAGACGAGGGGTCTTTGTACGGCAGGGACGAGCAAAGAGCATCCAGCTCCTCCCGTGAAGATGTGATGTGCGCGTGATGCGTCTTCTCCACAGAGCTCAGCCCACCAGCGACGCTGCGGTCAGATCCCAGCTCTTCATCTCTGCCTCGCTTCAGCGTCTCCAGCTCCGCTTCCATCAGCGAGAGCCGCTCTCCCAAGCTCCTCTTCTCGTTCTCGGCTGTCTCCAGCTTCTCCATCAGCTCGGTGGTGTCTTTCTCCATCAGTGTCTTCCCATCCACCTCCTCGTGTCTCGTGTGTAGATCTTGGAGCTTCGTCTCGTATTCCAAGCGCTGCTCGAGCTGTAGCTTAGTGTTCACCAGGCACGTGTACTCGTCCTTCAGCTCCTGGTAGTTCACCTCGAAGTTCCTCTCAGCGAAGGAGAACGTGTTTCTCTGCTTCTCGATCTCATCCTGTAGGTCTTTCAGTCGCGCACACATTTCTTCGTTTTCCGAGGAAAGGCGGTGGATTTTTCCGCGCTCGGTTGACAGCTCATTCCTCGCGGCTGCGTGCGACTGTTTCTCTTCGCTTTCCGCTCTCAAGCGCTCGACTTCCGCCTGCAGCTCCTCGCTTTCCGTCGCCCGATTCATGTCGTTTTTCAACACAACGATCTCCTCGAGCAGCGCGAGTCTCTCCGAAGCTAACGCCGCTCTCTCGCTCTCCACCGACCGCAGCTTATCCTCAAAATCGTCCAAAGCCTCGCGGTGCCTCACGCCCATCTCGTCGCGCAGGTTCTCCACATTCAGCTGGCTTTCCCGTTGGAGGTCGTGGCGAAGTCGGGAGAGCTCCTCCTCGTGGCTAAACAAGAGCTGCGT
>NW_015621866.1:0-2693 GCF_001515605.1 Sinocyclocheilus anshuiensis | reverse complement strand
TATATATACACAATATAGCCTATATTCTTGAAAGACCCAGTTTAAACTGTGAAAAATTAATACTAGGAAAATCACTTTATTACATTTTTATCTATTCAATACAGTAGGCTACTTATTTTTTTCAATACAGTACGTTTTTTATTTATTTGTTTCTTTCTGTCTATATTAATTTAGGCTACTTACATCAAATTTATATTATTTTAATCAGGTATTTTTTATTCAATTAAAATGTCTTTTTATCAAATGTATTTACACAAAATGATAGCATCAAAAACATTTAAAATAAAACATTTTTTTTTTAATCTGGACAAATGCAGATAAATACATAAATAGATAGCAAGCTTTTAGGAGACAAAATGTGACGAGTCATTCCGGTGTCAAAAATTAATCAAAATGCCTAACAGAGATGACACTGTATTTATTGGAGAGAAGCAGTGGTGCTCCATGGACACAAGAAGGAAAGCATGAAGAGCGTGTTGCAGGAACTGGTAGGAACATGTTATTTAAATACATTGACAGATCTTTAAAATGAGATGAAATCTGAATTATTATAGAAGAATTAAAGAATTGTTGTCTCGTTATATTTCAACAAAATAGCCATAATGGTAAAGCTAAGTATATTGCTGGATAATATGTCTCTGTAAAATAACCCATTTATTTTCTTTATATCTTTTAACCAAGCGCAGAATTAAACTCTTAACCAAAGTTTACTCATTCACTTAAAATAGGCTACGGCTCTGTGTCATTCTAGAGCAAGAGAAACCCCCTCTGTGCTGGTTTTATAGTTTAATGTGAAATATCAAAAGTATATTGACTTGAAATGTTAAATATGTAGTAAAAGAACAGTGTGACTGTAATTTCAGGTTGGTGGGAAAGCACTTATCTTTATCGTTGTGCTGGGAGTGGGAGGATCTTTTCAAAATGGATTTCATCTCTCAGCAATAAGCTCTCCATCTCCAGTGCGCACTTGAATTTGTATTTATTCTTTTCCTGTTATTATATTAAGAAAGCAGGGTATGTTATTTTAAGGTGTCCTTGCTATAGTGTAATTGTACATACATGTACTGAGTAACACTCTTAAAAGGGTTTTCGCAGCTATGCCATAGAGGCACATTTGTGGTTTCCCAAAGAACCTTGAAAGAACCTTTTTTTTGTTCAAGTGTGAAGAATATTTCAGTAATCTAAAGAAACGTTTTTCCACTATAAATAACCTTTTGTGCAATCAAAAGGTTCAGTGGATGTTAAATGTTCTTGGAATCATAGAAGCTAATAAAGAACCTTTATTATTAAGAGTGTACTTACTGTAGAGTTAGGTTTTTTTTAGTTAATTGTAATTATGCAAAATTTACTGTTACTATTACTATAGTAAGTACATGTAACATATGTAACAAGGACACTGTAAAATAAAGTGTTACCAGAAGGCCATTTAAGTATCAGTTCAGTATCATACTTAAAATCTAGGTATGAATCAATCCATGATGATTAGTCTCCAATCTGTTTTCCCACAGTACATTCAGAGCTTTATTAACAGCAGCTGGACGTATCACTACGGGGATGTTCCAGGAGAGAAGACTGTCACCTTTATCTGGTCTACTGTGGTGGCTCTGTACGCTTTTGGAGGTCTCATTGGCTCCATTACTGTCAGATACTTTACCAGTCACCTGGGAAGGTTAATCTCACCCATCCTCATCTGCTTTCCCTATTCTTCCTTTTAATGTTTTCACAACAAAAATGGATGTTCATTTACTGTATAAGTACTTCTTGCAGAAAAGGAGCCATGCTGTTGAATAGTGCTATAGCAGTTGTGGCCACAGTAATCATGTACATTAGCAAACCTACACACTCCTTTGAGTTGATACTTGTAGCACGCTTCCTATTTGGATTCGGAGCAGGTATGTGCATTAGACTGTAAATAAATTATATATAAAAGTTGTGATTATATATATATATATACATATATATATATATATGATGTGATTTGCTCTTTGTTCAAAGGGTTGGGTTTGAATGTACATACCATCTACCTTGGTGAGAGTTCACCGAAAAAAATCAGAGGCATGGTGACAGTCACAGCCACTACCTTTATGTCCCTTGGTAAACTATTAGGACAATTTGCTGGCCTCAGGTAATAATTAAGTATTAAAGCTTGGGCATTGAATTGATTGGACATCTGAATCAAGCTTGCAGTCAATTATATGAAAAGGGCAGGTTTAAGCATACGGACCCAAAAAAGCCCGTATTTCACTAGGAGAGCTGAGTTCTTTGATTAAGAATTACACGGTCAAATACAAAAACAATGTTTACACTATTATCATTAACATGCCTTAGATAAATACACCACCAGTCAAAAGTTTGGTCAAAAGTCTCTCTTATTAAAAAGTCTAATAACAAAGATTTCCTATTATTATCAATGTTGAAAACTGGTGCTTAATATTTTTGTGGAAACCGTGATACATTACCATTTAAATGTTTGGGGTAAGATATTTTAAAAAAGTAATACTTTATAGCAGGGACATATTAAATTGACCAAAGTGATAGTAAAGACATTTATAATATTACAAAATATTTATGTTTTAATTAAATGCTGTTCTTTTAACTTTTCATCAAAGAAAAGTTATATTTTAAAAGTTACATTTTAGTCATTTAAAAAAAATAAAAATAAAAAATGTATATATATATATATATATATATAT
>NW_015621865.1:0-2803 GCF_001515605.1 Sinocyclocheilus anshuiensis | reverse complement strand
TTTGGAGGACATCCAGAATGCCTGCTGTGGCTCTTACACACAGGGGCTGAAATAAACAGACAGGTGGGTCCACATACAGAACTTGATAATGTTATATGACTTGTGATGTCTTATGACAATTTAGAGTTGACCTTCTAAAACCTGACATGAATTAATAATCAGAAAAATGTAATTTCTTAAATGGAACAGTTTACTGAACCTTTAGAAAAAAATCAACAACAGTTTTCATGTGTTTTTTGTTAAGTATCATATTAGTCATATCAGGCTTTTATGGCACATAATATGAGGTAGAGAAAATGTGGAGAAAAAAACAACTCAGTTTTATTCAGAGGCCCAGACTGAGCAAAAATATGCAATTTGCTGCAGATACTGATCATTTATTACATTTTGATAGCTTGTAATGCAAATCAATGAGATCTTGATAACAGTATAGCAGACTACTTGCATAAAATAATATAAATATCAGTTGACACTCTGTATCTCCAATATGTCTTAATATATTAAATGCTTAGTTTTATGATCAAAGCTCTGTAGTTTCAAAGCATATAATGCAGTGCAATACAATGATGATTGACAGAATGACAAAAACTCCTCAAGAGCCTGATGGATAAACATAATAAAAAAAATATCTATGGAAAAAAACGTTTCAGTCTAGTAAGTGTTCATCTTGAAATATTAATAACAATATAAAAAAAAGTTTACTTTATTAAAATCTGTAATGATTTCACAGCAGAAAGACACATGAACCACAACCTGAAGGTAGACGTTTGTACAATTATACTATCAATCAGATTACACATCATGTAGTAGATTATGTGCAACAGGTTTTTTCAGCAAAGTTTTGATCATGTTGGTTAATTATAGGTCTGTGCATCAAATATGATACAGTGGGCTTTATAAGGTCATTTAGTTGAGAATGTATTATTTATAGGGGTGATAACAGCCTTGTGACTCTGATTTTTGCAAGAGCACAGTCCCTCAATAATGAAGTGAAATGTTCAGCATTAAAGGCCTTTTATTTCACCATGACATGGCATATGTTACTGTCTTCTTCTTGAGTCAGGTAATTAATCAATGAGCCCTTTAATGCAATTTATCTTTCAGGAAGTGACTCAAAGTCTTATCATTTGCCCTAACTTATCATCCCTGCTTCCACTTCCTTCAATTCTCTATTCTCTCTCCGATGTCCTGGTGCACAAATCTCTGCCTAACTGATCCTATTGCCAGGGATGATCCTGTCTGTGATGGACAGATCTTTGAATGGTGACGTCTGTCCTCAAGGGTTGAGCACTGTAGTCTGTGATTTAGCCCAAAGGGCACTGGAGGATATTTACCCTTAATAACAGATGAAGACAAGAAGACAATTGAAGTGACAGAATGAAAAGTCCTAATACTGTTGGGCTAAATCTCAGTTCTCTTGCTTGACCAGTTGTACTTGAGGACCGAAACTAACTCTTATAATGCTTTGTACAGTTTTACTCTTCACTTTGAGAAACTAGAGTAATTTTCTAAAAACATGCCAAAAAAGATGCCATTGCCATCAAAGCAATCGTTCCCAAACCCATCAGAGTGTGCCTTTTATTAACTGTTGGATTAGGTCTGTTGTCTTACACCCTTTGGCCATGTTTCCCAAGCTACATTTTTAACACATTTTTTTGCATTATTTCTCCAAACTTTTTGCTGAAAGTGATTCTGAAGTCTTAAAGTGTAGGGTTAGGTGTTGTACATCAACAAAATGTGATCAGCCAAGTTGAGAGTACTCTGTAGAAAGTCATTATTCTCATCGGCCCATTTCAGTAAGCAGCCAATCAGTCAGGCATCCCTAATCAGGTTGCTTGACTTGCAATTACTTGAATTTTTGTTGATTAAAAATGGCCAACATCAAATATGTTCACTCAAACACAAACATGCACAGACACTAAGGGGAATAATGCTAACAAGCAAGTGCATTCTGTATTATTGCTTCGGTTTGAGAGGAAGTGAATGAGAGATATCCCTGTTGTATTACTGCCTCTGCAGTAATTGTGTGCTTTGACCTACTTTTTGTGGTATTATCTGGGTTATTTTGTGCTTCAGTTTACACCCTTTAGGGGGAGCTGTTGTGTTAGGGTGGAGAGTTCAAAGTCTTCATTATGACTCACACAAGGAGTGTTTTTTTAGATTCCTTCCTTCAAATTGATACCAAATTGAGATGCAGACATAGCTTTTATAAATTCGCACATGCTGATGGTTGTTAAAAATTTTGATAAATTAAAAAATTGATGTCTAGAATGTTGTCAGCATTTTTAGTGTGAAGAACTGTTAGTGATGTTGTGAAGGCCTATTAAAATGTGCATTTTTCTATATGGTTTCAGGATTATGTGGGTGAAGCACCTATTCACAAAGCAGCACGGGCCAGTAACATGAAGTGCATTAATGTCTTGTTGATCCAGGGAGCCAAACCGGAGTAAGTCACTGTCTTACTGTTGTTGTTGTTTTAGTTATTTTTTCAAAATGCATTATTATGTGACTTTGTGACATCACAGAGAATCTCCACAAATAAAAAAGCTCTGCCATAAAGCCTTCATTTTGATTGACAATCTCATGAAACCAGATGGAATACAACTAGAGAGCCTTGATGCATGGTTTACATTCAGATCTGTTGTGGCTCAAAATAGCTTTAAGTCATTGGAAAATATGTTAATTTAAATTAAATTAAATTTACGCATTTAGCAGACACTTTTATCCAAAGCGATTTACAGTGCATTCAGACTATAAATTTTTTATCAGTACGTGTGTTCCCTGGGAATTGAACCCATGACCT
>NW_015621864.1:0-2804 GCF_001515605.1 Sinocyclocheilus anshuiensis | reverse complement strand
ACCCCGCTCATATGGTATTAATTTTATTTTTGCAGGTCTTAAAAAAGGTCTTAAGTCTTAAATTTGAGTTTAAAAATCCTGCAGAAACCCTGAAACAAAACAAACAGGGTGCGCTTTCTGCCATCTCGGTCTCCGTGAACTTCTTTCTGAAACATGTCACAAAAATAAACCAAAACTCCGCGAATACTTGACACACAGACATGAGAGATGTCTATAGAAAACTTGAAATGTTTACTTTTAAATGAACCAATTCAAATCGAAAATGAATATTCTCTGATTATGTAATCCGTATGAAACCAATGTGAGGTACAGTCTTTCCTGTCTGAGCTCATTATCTGCAGCCATACCTGCATGCAAATGCCCTCATTACCTAGATACTAAATCAAAATATCAAAATGAATCTACTCTTCTTCATTTTTGGAAGAAGAACTGCTATGAGGAATAAGCCGGAATTTACCTCAGAAGAACAGCATGATCTGACACGGCTTTATTCAACGGAGGATATAATTTCTATAATCTATTCTTCCTTACATTAGTTAACATGTTATTTTTACATAAACTTGTATGCAGTTTACTAGTTGGGCTTTAAACTGTCTTGCCAAACTGAAATGTGTGTAAGCAAGTGCTGAAATATGAGATACATTCAGATATTTAGGCAACTTTTTATTACATATAGGCTAAATGTCGTATGAAACGAGGATGTCAGTAAGTAATGTGAATGTTTACACTGCAGCATGATGAATGCTACAGTCTAGGAATATTTAGATCAGTGTTTACTGATCTACTATCAGATGTCGATGTTTATAATGTACTAAGCAATAAGAATTTAGTTTATAAAATATCAGAATGTTTATATACTGTGTGGTAATACAAAGTATATGTGCATGAATGACAGTACAAAATCATGTTGTTGTTTTTCTTTTAGTAGTATGCAAAATTGGTTTTAGTGACTGCCAGTACATTTTAGTGTGTATGAAATATGGTACTCATAGCTTTGAAAAATGTAATGCTTACAGCTTGATACATGTATTGTTTAACTTTCCTTAAGCTTTTTTGTTATTCAGGTATTTTGCAGAGTAATTCTATTTGTTAACCAAAGAAGGTTGCATTTTTTTTTTATTCAAATGTTTAAGTATTACAGTTGTTTTAAAGCTAAAAGGCAAAACCATTCCGTGTTTGACTCAAATTGAAAGAAAGATTTTCATTTTTATTGTCTATGCATCAAGGTTTATAGGGATTTTAAGATGTAATTAACGATTCGAGTAATTCAGTTACTTATTGAGTAAAATTACTTTTCATGCAGCGTAATTAGAAGCAATTAGAAGTAATTTAAATACAATATTGATGGTGTAATTAGTAATTACTTTTTGAAAGTAACTTACCCAACACTGTATGTGTTTAAGATCATAAGATTTCTATATTTATGTCATAAGATTTTTTTTATCTCATTCGCATATTATAGGAGTAGAATAAAGTTATCATAAATTATTTCTTGTCAACCTAAACCTGTATGATTTTTTTCCCTTCTGTGGATCTCAAAGTAGATGTTTCGCAATGTTCAGCCTGTCTTTTTACATGTAATGAAAACAAATGTGGTTGAGCTTTACTGACTGACTTCACTGATAAAACACCATACCTTGTGTGCAGTGTTCAAAGACCAAGAATGTCTTCTATGTTCTTTGATTTACATCCACTATGCGTCCACTGTCATTGTTTGGCAATGCACAGTGTGAACGTCCTGCTAAATAAATTATTTAATGTAAGAAAGGAAGTTTTGGCTTTAGAACAATATGATGGCAAGTAAATCATGACATAATTATCATTTTTGCATTTGAGTGTAGTTTACAATATGCTACACCTTTTTCTAATATGCCCAACAGATGTCTAGTCAAGGCATTTTTGATGATGCCTTTACACTAGAATTTACACTTGTTTTTTATTCACTCATCCATAACAATTTAGGAAATCTGTGCTGATCCTCAAGCTAAAGACTCTCCAGAAGTCTACACAGCCCAGCATGCACTGCGACAGGCTCAGATGTCGAAGGAACTGATTGAGCTCAATAACGTTTTGGCGCTAAAAGAGGCTTTTGTCAAGAAGATGTGTCAGAATGATAATCATTTGGAGCCCATGCAAACAGAATATCAGGTAAGGCTGAAAACCAAATCATAAAAATGATATTGGTGAATGCTGTGTAAGTGGTGTTGAAATGTTTGTTTCACATCTCCAGGAGAATATTCAAAGCCTGCAGGCTTCAGTCGGCTCTCTGCAGAAAGAGAAGGAAGATCTCATCCAGGCTCTGCAGTCTGCTAAGAAGGACACCAATCAGGCCAAGTAACTCAATATCTGTGCTGGTTTCTCTCTAAACTTGAACTGCCAGTTTTACTGCTGCAACACAATGGCATGCTAATGATAGTTTAATATTTCCATTCTCTTGTATTGTCTTGTTTTGTCTTGTTTCACTCTAGACTGAGTGAACAACGCAGGAAGAGACTTCAAGAGCTGGAAGGTCAAATCACTGAGTTAAAGAAGAAGCTTCAAGATCAATCTAAGCTGCTTAAGCTCAAAGAGTCATCTGTGCGCAGTCTGGCTAAACTCAACCTGGAGATTCAGGTTTGTGTTTACAAACCCTCACATGTTTAATCTGTTGATTAGGGATGGAAAGTTCTACCAAATTGTAAGGACAAAGACAAAAAGGGTCACTGTATGGTATGCAATATGATATCAACGAGGAAAAAAATTATTTGTGATGTTTTTCCTGCTTAAAATTGGACACTATTACAGTATCAATAAACATTTTCATA
>NW_015621863.1:0-2785 GCF_001515605.1 Sinocyclocheilus anshuiensis | reverse complement strand
AAATCATGGGGTCATTTTCATTTTTGGGTGAACTATCCCTTTAACCCTTTTCCTGCCAGCCACCGCCAGCATTTTTGATCATTTTCACAACATTTTCATGGCCCCCAGAATATTTCGTTGTATGAATATCTGAACATGCAATATCAAAAGAAAAGAGTCTCTGCTTTTAAAGAAAACAAAACCGTTTTATTCTAGCCTCATGCATTCATTTGAATATGAAAAAAGCTACAATTTGAACAAAAAACTGAAAAAAATAAAAAAATCAAATTTTTGTCAAAGACTACGTCTGGACCGACTCTCTCTAACGATCAAAACGAGTCGATTGCTTCCATCAACACCCTCAAAGCTTCACAGTCGACATTTCATTCGGTAATTTTGATTTATATGCTGTTTAATGCTTGATAATCGCGTTATTTTACATGTGCATCTGCTTACACATGCAATCGCGTTTTCTTTGACGTGTTTTGATCCAGGGATTCAATGCTTTTTCAGAAGATGCGTAATAGCGCCCCCTACCATATAACAGTGAAAACACGAAAATTCGAAACAATTCCGTCAATGGTAGGGGAAGAGATACTAAAGTAATTTTAAACTAGTTATTATGTAAGTTGCTGCAAAAAATCGAGTTTTGTATGTAACACTGTGTTGAAAGCAGATGGATGTTTAGTGGGGAAAGAGGGCATCAGGATGGATTGAGGCAGGATATTGAGGATGAAAGAAGGAAATGGAAGGGAAGAGAGGAAAAGTGTATTGGAGAGAGAGAGAGACACTGAGCCATTTTCACACAGGAACCCCAGCGGCTGACATAATTTCAAGACCACCCGCATTTCTCCCCAGCACTCCCACCCTGACAGAGCGCCAGTGCCAAGTGCTCCAGTACTGTCAGATGTCCTCTACTCTTTCCATCCATCTCTCCTCTCCCTTTCTGCCCTGTTCCTTTTCACTTAGTTTCCCATCTAACAGCTTTGTCCTTGTTGCGGTTTTCTGTTTTTCTTACTCTCTCTTTGTTGTGCTGTCTGGTTGCAGAGAGTGGCGTATGTATCCTTCTCTTTTTATTCCTGCAGCTTTTATATTTATTAATAGTGTTTGCTAAGGCAAGCATGGCAGTTATACTCGCGCATACTTGGGGTTAGTGATTTCAACAACTGTAGCTCATTCCTGCACTGTTTGTGCTACATGAATGATGCCTCAGAAAATGTGGTTTGAGAAAAAGTGATAGTATTTTACTAAAAGTATGAAAAGGAGTGCTGTGGAAGCTCGTTTCCATCACAGAATAAAAAATAATAATAATATTCTGACTTATCTCAAAGGCTTTATATCTTAAAATTCAGATTTTATCTTGCACAACTTTTACTTACCATTTTGCTTTGACTTTTTTTCCCTCATAAATTTGGGATATAAATGTGCAATTGTGGAAAAAAGTCAGAATTGCAATAGATAAGAGGAATAAAGTCAAATTTTTGTCGCAGTTTTTGTCGAAGGATGATTCTAAGTCATATCATGGGACTAGAAAAGGTTTCATGGTTGATTTAGGTTGTAGGGTTGGGCGATATGACCAAAATCTTACTTCACAATATTAGAAATTTTATTTCACAATAACAATATATTGAATCCTGATATAGTAATTTTTATTTTATTGTTGTTTAAAACAAGCAAATTACATCAGTAGGACAAAAACAGTAGAACAAAGATACAAATTGCATGTTTTTCAGGTACAGTAGATTTATTAAACATTTAGCAAGAAATACTACAGAATATAATAATCAAATGTAAAAAAAAAAAACTGCATAGTCTTCACTGTTGAAATTATAATAATTTGATTTCTATTAAAGAAAGTTCCTATTACAATAGGATTTTTTTTAGTTGTTTGATTAATGACACCGACAGCAGCAGGTTTATTAGGCTGCTGTCACTTTAAGACCGAATGCACTCATCTAATATACTGACATACTTTCAGTTTTTACCAGTGTATACGTTTCAGTGTGACATTGACAGTCGACTGTTTGCATGAATACTCAACGTCGTGCATTGAGATATTTTTTGACAGCATATTGTGCTTAATAACTCTTTAAAACAGGATGCATGTCAGCTACGTACTGTGATATAAAATCTCTGATTGACACTTTATACCATCGCCATAGTATTTATTGTGATACTGCCTTATTAGTTTGGAAACTTTTGATTCACCTTGGCACTTACAGCGCTCTGGCAGTTACTCAGAACACACTAGCATTGTAGTGGTGTTTTACATGTTAACATGCACTATTCACAATTTCTTCAGAAGGAAATGTAATCTAATTTTATAAGTGTATATTTCTGCTGCAACCTCTTAGAATAACACTGTCCCTTCTGAACTGTAAACTGATAGTTTTTCAGTCTCTGTGTGATCTGAATGCTGTTGAGAAGGCAGCGGTTCAGTGCAGCTCTCGGCCTGGTTTGCACGGCTGTGCCGTTGCAGTATTCAGAGTCTGGGGCGTGTTTCCTGTTGCTATTCTGTGTCTTCCTGTGTGTGCATGGCTTATTCAGGTTCAGGGGCTATTGCTCTTGTTCATGCGCTCTCTGTTGCACACACAGTTTTTCCCTCGTCCTCTGCGTTAGTGTAATCAAGCAGGATGCAAGAAGAGCTGCAGTATTCACTGCATTCGCTGCACTTTATGTTTCAAGGATTCATGCATCAAATACGTTTCACTTGTAGTTTTTTTTGTCTTTTCGTGCTCTCCTTCCCTTCCTTCGTTGTCTGTCTCTTGTTTTCTTGTTCACACACCCACTCTCAGCCCTCCAGCCC
>NW_015621862.1:0-2800 GCF_001515605.1 Sinocyclocheilus anshuiensis | reverse complement strand
CACCACTCCAGTCTATCAATTAACATCTTGTGAAGTGAAAAGCTGTGTGTTTGCAAAAAACATGCATCATTAGGAAATGTTTCACTTTAAACTGTTGCTTCCGGCTTCAATACGAGTCCTCTATCCATAATATTGCTATCTTCAGTAAAAAGTCGTCTTGTCTGAATCAGGAGAGAAATATGCACAGATCGAGCACTACTGACAAGTAGAAACAGACCAAAACAATTCCAAACAAATATGTTGGTGGATTTTAATGTAAGACGACAACAGGGGATGGACTTTTGACTGTAGCATTATTGTGCGTTATGGACTTGTATTTTGACCAGAAATGACAGTTTGAAGTTAAAACACGCTGATTTTATTTTTCTTACAAACATGCAGCTTTTTAAACATACATTTTTAAGATTTTAATTGATGGACTGGAGCCATGTAAATTACTTGTGATGCACATTTTCAACAAATATTCATTTTTGGGTGAACTACGGTTTAAAAGTCCTTCGGATGTTCAGTTTTGAGAGTGAATCTGGCATAAATGGAGTGATTTGACTGTGGAATTTGTGGTATTTTTTCCCCCAAAACTGATCTATACATTTTAAATACACTTCTGTGGGATTTTTCTTTTGGGACTTTGGGTAACATTTTATTGTGTTTAAAGCTGCAGACTGACTGGTCAGTTTAGAATTTGTAAAAAATGGATTGAGTTTTAAAACCTTTGATATGGACGAGAACAAGTCTGTTTTCTCTTGTTTTAGAGTCTCAAAATTATTGAGTTTTATTGAGGGTTTTGGGATGCTAATGACACTGAGCTGTGATTCTGGGTTCCAGAGCTTTCCCACACTGAACAATAGACATGTGCCTATTCAGATGCTAATGACTGCTTGATCCTATAATAAAAATTCCCTTGGGAGGCTGTTGAATGCTTGTCATCTAATACCAGATAAACCCCCATTGACCACAGGTTGATGTATGTGATGCATATGTATGAGCATATACAGAGACATTTAAACATGGTTATGGATCTTGATGTGACACTAATGGAACTGAAGTTAAAAGTTGTTTTTAACTGTGTGTGTTTGCATGATTTTACAATGATATAATTTAAAAAATACTGAGCTTTGTCACATTTTGTGACCAATTTAACTCTGTTTGGTGTGTAATGCTAAATAACTTGTACAAATATAAATTAATTCTTCATTAGAAATATCAGTTTATAAACATTCAATGTTTTTGCTAATGGATTTAATTTAATTTTTTACATTTCAATTATGAATTATATTTTTCATTTTAGACATTTAAACACTGTTGTTGCTCTTCGGGTGACATTATTGGTACTGAAGTAAATTTGCGTTTGCATGATTTTCAACTGATATAATTAACAAAATACTCAGCTTTGTCACATGTTGTGAACAGTTCTACTCTGTTTATTGTGTGATGCTAAATAACTTGTAAATATATTTACAAATCTAAATATTTTTTCATTAGAAAAAAAGTATAATTCCATTTTTTCATTCATTATCAGTTTATAATATACTCATTATGATAAACTCTAATTTATTTAACTTGATCCAAATTGTTGTGCTTTAATTTAAATAAAAATATCAAGCTTTAACTTTTTCAACGAGAAACATGACATTTTTAAACGGATTTTTAATGCACTTTGAGTCTTGAATATCTTTCCATATATATATCTTGAATATCTATCCATTCAGTTTATCAGCAAAGCTTTCAAATAACACTTTTTAAAAAAACGTACATTTTCAAATGGCACCATTATATTTGAATGTTTTGCTTCGCTTTTACAAAAATGATATCAAATAATAAATTAGTATAGAAAGAAACCATCTATATGTTTCTGTAGTTTTTATTTTTTATTAGTATTAGTGCACCATGAGAGCAATAGAGCACCATGTTGGAACTGTAAAAGTTCTATACAGGTCACTGACCTTTGACCCTTGCTCTCTAGTTGAGTTCTATTGTCTCTGAGGGTTTGTTTCTCACACTCTATTCGTTCACTCAAATCAATTACACAACAATAGATGTCTGTCTACTGAACGTCACATTCATTATGTACGTTAAGTAAAGCTTAAATATGTAAATAAGGGCAAGTTGTTTCAGTATATATCAAGCATTCAGTAGCTACTAACAGTTTTTGAACAATTAAATATCAGATACAGACACTTCCTGTAATAGTTTGCTGTCTAATGCAATGTCATTCAGACATTAAGTGTGACTTCAGTGATTAAAGACATTGAGGCATAAAAGAAACCACATATTTGAGTTGAGCTGGGTTTTTTATTTTTCTTTCTGTATGGAAAATATTTCTCATAGACATTACTTTCACTGTTGAAAGCATTTGTTTTTAATACAAGCTGCTTCATTAAACTGAAGCTCTGAGCAGAGAGAGAAACGCCCTCTAGAGGACACTGACTGATCCCTTCACAAATGTCAATAAATGTGCATAACACATTATTTCATAAGATTTACAATAATGTAAATACAGTTAACATATACAGCAGTATATAGAGTATGCATATATAGATTAGGATCTCTATAATGAAACAGTGCTTTAGAGAGTTTTACATTAACCTCCACAGAGAGATTTCACATTCTTTTCAGAATTAGAAAAATAAAATTTCAATTGTAAACAAAAAAATCCTCTTAGAGGACAGTGGCATACTGATACAGGTATAATTTCTCAAAACAACAAATGTGATCAATACATTCTTTTTGTCATTTTCAAAACAAAGAAAAGTGTTCCAACATGAAACAAACAATAGAGCTGCTTTGACTTTTTTTTTTT
>NW_015621861.1:0-2799 GCF_001515605.1 Sinocyclocheilus anshuiensis | reverse complement strand
GTTAAAACAATAGGTTTTTGTAATTAAAATACTCCGGTCATCATTTAAGTGATATATTTGGTAAGATATTTTGTAATTAGGAAAAAAACAAAAAACAAAAAAACTTTTGTTATAAGCAAATCTTATATAAAAAAGCAAAACCTATTTTACCGAGTTGCCATTTACATTAAAACCAATGGAAAAAATGTACATCAAATTTACATGAACTCTGAAGCTAATCAAGGAGGTGATCTCTCTAGAAAGCATGGAGTAAGTCTAGAGTTTTCTCTTGAACTCTCAGAGGAAGCAGTGTGTGTCATTTCCTATGGACCCCCTTATGATCTGAGTGTAAGTTTATCTCAAGTATGCATAAATGCAACCTCTCTCTCTCACACACCCCAGACACGTCTGACCATATCTCAATCTACAACACATCATTTATTTTTTTTTATATGATTTTTTTTACTCTGTGAACCATTTTGTCTTTTGAGTGCAATTATAAAATAAGTTTTTGACATTTTGTACCTACACATAGTCAGGTCTGAAATAGAATAGCACCAACAAGACATTTGCTCACATCCACATACACAGTCACTACGTTGAGGTTGCCATGGCTCAGTCCTGGAGGAGCCATTTCAGCTCTTGCTACATTTCCCGCAAAGGAGTCTCAAATGACCTCTGACATACACGGACAAGCACACCCACGGTCCCAGAGATGACTGAAGGGAGTTTTTGTATGTCTGGGCAAGCTGAGCCCATGTCTGTGTGTCTGTCTCTTGAAAAAAGGTCATTTTCTCTCACTCACATGCAGAAGCCAACACTTCAATAGAAGTCTGGGATGAATGCAGAGGGTGGATCAGATTTTCCTCCACACAACGAGCCTGTGAAAGCTCTAGGGCAGATTTCGAGTCAGCGACACGCAGGTGGGAAAATGGAGCAGTTTGGATGGAATACACTACAGCATCCAAAATTATACCAAGAGGGAAGAAGCTTATTTTCACACTGGATTTGGAGTCCGTGTGACAATATGAAAACATTTACTTGTGCAAGACAGATATTATGCCGAAAGTGTCTGATCTAGAAATAAAAATATCATGTATAATTTGTCAAAAATGTACCTACAAATTTTGCATGCTGTTCGGTCACACATTTATGCCCACATGTGTTGATAACAGTTTAATCTGGATGTAATCTTTCTGTAAACAAGATCTATTCCAAGAAACGCATCTGCCCCCTGAGATACTGTAAATGTGAGCAGATTATCTTTGTGCATATTAAAGATGCCAGTTTGTGCACACTAAACAGAATATACATCTAGGCAAATAAGGATAAATATCATAATAAGGATAAATATTAAGGCAGCACTAAAAGAGGCCATATGTTCTGAGACATGCACATGGAGGTTTGGGCCTTTGGCAGAACTCAGTGTCTCATATTCTACTGCTGCCCTCTAGAGGTGTATCTTTGACAATAGCTGATCTTTCCTGACCACACGCCAATACAAATACAATCTTGAGCCATACAGGGTGAAATAGCAAGTGTTATTTTTCTTCATGACTGGTTTTGGTCAAGTAGCCATTAGAAATTAAAATTAAATTATACATGGAAAACAGTTGTCATAAAATAGGATTTGAAGTTCCCCCTTTTTTCACAAACACACACAAGATGAATTTTTAAAAGATGGAAATTCAGTGGATTTACTGTAAATCAGGGGTTTTCAGACTCCCATTCCCAATAATACAATTATAGATATTATTGGTAAAACTTTGTAATAACATTATACAATGCTTATCAGGTCATTAGCTCATTTTCATTTAAACTGCTAAAATATGTAATATAAATTTATTAAAGTCTGCTTTATACATCTCTGAAGTAAACTACAAACTTCCAGGGTTACACAGATTCCTGTTTGAAATCGCTGGTGTAAAATGTAAACAGGAGGTGATCAAAGTCCCGTCTTACCCTGCAAGCATTTCAAAGATGAGAATACCCAGAGCCCACCAGTCCACAGCTCGACCATGACCTTTACTCTGGATCACTTCTGGAGCCAAATACTCAGGAGTACCACATAGAGTCCATGTCCTGGAAAGAAAGAAAGAATAAAGTAGTGATGGACAGAAAGAGAGAGAAATCCTACAGTATCCTAAAGTCTTAGAACACTGGGATCTGATTCTGTACTATTTCTCAGCCAATAATTTTTTTTTAAGTTTTCCATGTTAAGAGTTAAAGGGATAGTTCACACGAACATGGACATTATCATCATTCACTCACTTTCATGTTGTTCCAAACCTGTATGACTTTTGTTCTTCTGCAGAACGCAAATAAAAATATATTTTGAAAATTGTTGGAAACCAAAAAGTTTTGGTGACCAATGACTTCCATTGTATGGACAAAAAAAGATTTCCAAAAATATATAACACCGTACAAGTTTGGAATGATACAACTGATATAGTAAATGATGACATAATTTATATTTTTGGATGGCAGAACTTTAAGGCAGATTTTCTTGCGTTCATTAAAGCATTAAAACATTCATTAATTTCACTAATTGTCTTTTGTATAAGTACGAGATACATTTGTGTACAGTACAGTCAGACAGTCATTATCGCAAAACAATGATCAAAACATAGCTATTTACCATAAATAAATAAATGGACATGAAATAGTCATTTGTGTTGGCTATATATTTAAAACAGTAAAAATAGATGCTAGTAGGGCTGTCAAATTGATTAATCACAATTAATCACATCCAAAATAAAAGTTTGTGTTCACATAATATATGTGTGTAGTGTATATTTATATGTATATAAATATTTATAT
>NW_015621860.1:0-2753 GCF_001515605.1 Sinocyclocheilus anshuiensis | reverse complement strand
GCTAGCAATCCTGCTGGATGTGCTGGCGCAAACTTTACAGCACGTAGGCCTTCGTCAGTTCCGAATGGGCCCTCGCGAGGTCCCGCATCATTGTTTGAAAGGGCACCAGTGAGGGATGGGGGGGAAGCGCTACCCCAGTCCAGTTACTAATAAGAGCCAGGCAAAGTGGCGCACTAGGATAGTAAGCAATGTGAAAATCTGTGTTTTAGTGTGATATTGTGCTTTTGGTTTAATAAATAGGAACAAAGGGCAAATTACAACTGAGTTGTTGTCTTGTTTTTGGTCATTAACTAAAAATATAAATGCAGTTACAGAGTATGACAGACACGCAATCCCACACACACATTAACAAGCATGTTAGAAATACTAATACAGAGGCTTTCAATCATATACATAAATAAAATCAAAGTACTAGAGACTAGACAAGAATTAACAGTACTTTTCAGGACGGTACAGGACAGCAGCCGTCTCCAGAAGCGCCATGGAATGTGCCCCAATGTATTTTAGAGTAAATTATATTTTAAATTCCATTAAAAAAATTATTTATATCGTTTGAAAATGTAGTTGCAATTTTATATATACCATTTTTTTATATACACCATACCTTTCAAATGTTTTGGGTCAGTAAGTTTTTTTTTTTTACAGTAAAATATTATTACAATTTTTAAAAATTGTTTTCTGTTTTAATTTATTTTGTAAATTGTTCATGTAAAATGTAATTTATTCCTTTGATGACAAAGCTACATTTTCAGCAGCCATCACTCCAGTCTTCAGTGTCATTGTCCTTCAGAAATCATTCTAATATGCTGATATATCTTTTTCTACTGTAAAATAATGTAAAATACTTTACTGTCACTTTTAATCAATTTAATGCATATTTACTAAATAAAAGTATTGTTTTGTATTGATGTAATGTCTTATTTTGTGTAGGGCAAATGACCTTGGACTGCCATTGTTGCCCCCTCAAAAAAAAAAAAAAAGCTTTGGCTGTTTCCCCCTTTACCAGCGCAGGGTACGTTTTCTAATCTTTCTTTGTATTATTATTATTATTTTATTTTATGTATTTATTTATTTATTTTTTGTAGGGCTGTACCTGCTATAATAGGCTGGCTTGCATACTGGCTGTAGCTGGGTGCATGATGGGCATAGGCACCGTAGCAGGGGGTAGAGGCATCTACTGACACGCTGGGCTGGAGGGGCAACAGTTCCGCTAGGCCCGAGATTGCCAGTGTGGAAGGGGTGAAAGGAGCCATGGAAGCCTCATGCGGCTCCTGCTTAACGCACACGGAGGATGAATGTGACTCTGCCAGGTGGAGAAAAACAACAAAAAAGCCACACACACACAATCAGACAATGAAAAAAACAAAAGAAACAAAACAAAGATGAATCATGACAGATGGAAGTACTGAATGGAAGCAGTAAAAGAAAAAGGAAAATGAAGTTTGGCTGACAGTGTTTGGTGTTGTTGTGGTGCTACATTGCGTTTAGTAGGAAAAGAAAGATTTATGTGAAGTTACAACTGCCGTGGTGTTCTGACTCCGTTGCTCGAGTGTGTTCAGAAGTTTTACCAGAGCCTCCAGAGGCACACGCTCAGAAAACAACATTTCTACACGCACGAGAGGATTTGGTCATGAAAAGCCAGGAAATGTTACTGTGCACTTTGAGCTATGTGAGGGTTTTATGTGCGGAAACTGATCCACAAATCATTACATCAAAGATACTTTAAAACTTTTGCTGGCTATATTTTTTTATTATAAACATGTATTTTGCTATATTTTGGTAAAACTATGTATATTTATTTTTCTTTCTATGACAAAATAATTGTTTATGTTTTTAAGTATATTTACAGCTGGCAGTGAAAGCATTAGTAGTCACAGCATATCTCAGGGAAGCATCACCTCACACAAAAACATGAATGTGATTTTCTTTTTGTGGCTTGGTGCCAGGAATATATCTCTACAAATGTAGAAGTTTCAACATAAATTAAATAGTTATATATTCAACATAAATTAAATAGTATGTTTTAGTATTTATATGCAATAGTCACTGATTTTATATTCAGTAGATTTGATTCACTCACATTGTAATATCGCAGTTTTCTGTACTTTGCAATTTCATAAATGCATTACTTTTTGGAAAGTTACAGGCCAGCTATATTTTAATTGCATTTTACCCACTTGGCAAGTGTTTATTTTGAGCCCTGCTCACTCACACTTACAAAGAGAACAGATTAAAAGTGAAAATATATATATATTTTTTCTTGTGAACAGATCAGATAAATCTTTTGGGTTCATTGTTTTGTTTTTTGCTTGTTTTTTCTATCCAGTTTTTCTCAGAATGGAATATTATTTGCTCCATAAAGACTTTCACAGTCGTCTATTAACTTTAGATTTATATCTAAATCTAAATAAAGCTACATTTTTATAAAAACCCTTGAAATGATTTATCCATCAAATGAGCTAAAAATTAGCAAATATAAACAGGTAAATCACTTTGAAACAATATTTCTAGAATAGCATCAGCAAACAGCAGCTTGGCTGGCAGATCAATCAAGCTCAAATACAGAGAAATTTCCCTAAGGTTCGGAGATAAGAGTCGCATCTCCAAACAAAAAGCCTGCAAACTGCGACACACAGCCCCTTTGCATCGCCAGTCGTAATATCATTTGGCTGATGAAGTTTGGCATTTTTCATCTTAGTGGGTTTGCCACTGCAGCTCGAGCAATCAATGTGAGCTCTGTCTTCATCTCTCTC
>NW_015621859.1:0-2795 GCF_001515605.1 Sinocyclocheilus anshuiensis | reverse complement strand
GGCTTATTGTTCTCTCAGTACCTGCGCAGGGGCTGGCCTGTCTGTCAGAGGGTGTGGAGAGACACAAAAGCATGAAAAAAGAAGGTGAAAGTTAAACAAGACAGAGTTTAAAAACAAAGAAAGATTTAAGACAAAAGAATGAGTGCTGAATGGAAAAAAGGGAGCCATAATTCCTCCAAAAATAATATATATGGTTATAAAAGATTTACAATGTGTGCGCAGCCCCCCCAACACACACACACACAAACATATGTGTGTTCATCTGTGCTCTATTCACGTGTGTGTGTACGCGTGCACAGTATAGGCCAAATAAATAAAGCACCTTTACCCTTTAAAACAAGCTTAGTTTGTTGACAAATTATGTGTTAGTGATCCTACAAATGTTCATTTAAATTGAGTGACAACTTCAAAACTTCAGTCATTCTGGATGAACATATTCTCCAAATCGTACCCAAGAAGATTGGAACTGAACAGTGTTCTCATTCCATAAGTGTCAAGAGAAATTCAGCAACAAGTAGAGGCACTGACAGAGAGATGAGAGGAGTTGAACTTTGATTTGAATAATATTCCAGTAAAGTTCCTTAAATGCATTTTGTTTTTTAGTGTGGTCTTTAAATTTGTGAACTGTGTGTGTGTGTTTGGACTGAAGAAGGTGGTACATGATCTTGGTAAGCAATTTGACAACATAAATATCTTTGGTGCATCAAAAATCATCCTCGTTAAGATACCAGCAGACAAGCTAATCAAAAACTAATTATTGCATAAAAGGTCACTAAAATGAAGTATCTGAACCTTATAATTAAATACAAAATGAGGGGGGAAAATGCAAAAAGACTATAGGCTGGCTACGGGCCCATACATACATACATACATACGTATGTATTAATTAATGCAATTAAGCACATTCCCATTTTTGCAGTGCAAAATCATAATAAATTCAAATCATCATAAATGTGATGTTTACTTGATTATGATTATACTTGAAAAATGTGTTTTTAATGTAAATAATACATAAGTATTTTATTAATTTTGCATTCAAATAATGAGAATATTTTTCTGCATAATAGTAGGCAACTGTTATTTTAGTATCATTTTATTATTTTAGTATCATATCATCATGATACTATAATAGTTTTTATTAGAAATTTGAATTAGTTCTTATTTTTATGCTTTCTTTTTTCATTTTAATTTTAATTTTAGTTATTAAATTTTTTTATTAGATTTCGCCTAAGTATGTCTATATAGTTGTATTAATTTTTTTTTTAATTTATTTTAGTACATCTAAATAAACTAAACAAAAGTGCATCTAAAAACAAAAATTAACAATTTTTTTTTTCAGTTAACATTTATTTGATTTCAACTAGCAAACATTTATTATAAATTAATTATAACAAACCTAGTAGACAATTTAATTTTGATAAAAAAAAATAAATAAATAAACTTAAATGGAAAGTGTTTTTTTAAGTATTTTTTTTTCCCCCATTTGATTTTGGAATGAAATATGAACCCAACATGTTCTTCGCTTTTGTCAGATTTGCTTGTCAGTCTCTTGTAAGTGCTCCGTTTACTCCAGCCTTCTTGCTGTCTTTGATTATAAGCTATTGATGTGTCCCTCCATCTTTCTGCTGTCAGCCGAGGCTGAGCTTACAGCAGGCGTGTTTGTGATTCGCGTGCTAGACCGCCTCACGCCGCCATCTCCGCCTGCGGGACAAAGGTAGCTCTGTTGTTCCAGACGCGCCGCTGCCGTGCAAATTGAAGCATTGCTGTGGTTCTGACAGCGCTCGGCTGAAGCAGTCAAAACTCCCCCCGTCCTCACCACCTGAAACTTATTAAGCATAAATCTGGGCAGCCCCACTGATGAAACCCGAAACTCATATTGACTTTAAGGGAGAGCGCTGTAAATCTTCTTTTCTCTTTCTGTACAACCCCCTCACTTTACATTCCTCCGGTATCCTTACAAAGTCCGCCCTCTAACTTCATAAGGTTTAAAATTGAAAACGTTGTAGGCTAACGCAGTATGACGGTTCTGTAGAAACTTGAAGAAATAAACAAAGGGGCCGGAGGTGCTGAAGTCTGAAGTTTTAGGGCTTGGTTTGGGTTCGTAATATGCGGCGGCGATACAGAAGTGTCTGTGGTTCTGTTCTGTGGCCTTGAATCTGATCCTATTGTATTTGTCTGTGCAGATATTACAGTGGAGTCAGTGAAAGTGGACCTCGGCTATCATTTGACATTGAGTTTAAACCACAGACGTGATTTTTTACTTCTGGTTCTACAGTTTTATTTGTTATATTTCACTGTGGGTGAAATATGTGGGTCGAGCTGTGGGTCGTTTATCAAGCACGAATCGTTGATTATGCTGTTATTTGTGGTGCCTCGACAGGAGATTGTGTTTCTCCTGCGCTGGAGGTGAAACCACAAGTAGATTGGCAATATCCAGCAGACTGACCGTCTCTGTTTTCTAAGTGATGGATCATCGTGTTCGCTGTGTGCTTTGACTCTTCCAGGGAAGATGTGGTTTGTGTGGAGAGAGAGGACTTCACGGTCTTTGCTCGGGGGGAAAAGTGTAGAGCTGGATTGAGGGGCGTCTTCAGCATTTCTGAAGCATTTGCATGTAAGCAAGATGGGCTGGTGGAGAAATATTTGGAGTCAGGATGACAATTTTGGACTGACAAGACAAGGTGAAAAACAAGTCGGACGGGCCTTTAGCCAAGCAGTTAGCGAAGAAGCTAACATGTTGAGTTTGCTGAAAAGCATCTTAAAGTCCCCATGAAATCAAAATTAAAGTTTTTTGGGTG
>NW_015621858.1:0-2696 GCF_001515605.1 Sinocyclocheilus anshuiensis | reverse complement strand
CATCTTGGTCTGAGTATTAGAACGTGTGTCTGTGCACATTAAAATGCCTCATTTAACAACATCGTCAACATTTATTTAGGAAGGGAAGTTGCAAAATATGTTTGCTAGAGATATTAGGGAGGACTGCCATTATCAGACACTATCTTGTTTGTCTTCAGTGTCACACGAGCCTTCAGAAATCATTCTAATATGCTGATTTGACTGATTTGATTCTCAAGAAACATTTCTTATTATTATCAATGCTGAAAACAATTATGCAGTTATGATTCTTTGATAATTAGAAAGTTCAAAAGAACAGAATTTATTTTAAACAGAAATATTTAAAACATTTCTTTACTGTCACTTTTGGTCCATTTAATACGTCTGTGCTAAATAAAAGCATCAATTTATAAAAAATAAAAAAAATAAAATCTTCCCCCAAAACTTTTGAACGGTAGTATACGTGTTAATCTGTTCATAATTTATGAGTTCTCTAATAAATTTCATATACTTTATTTATCTGGTAATGTATCAAGTAAATCATTGTTTGACAAGGAACATAGTGGGAAAAGGGAAGCATCTGTTATATTCCTTCAGGAACTTTATAATGGGGTAAATATTCAGGCTTAAAGTACCATGTAGCTTATAAAAGCCAGCATAATGACTGCATGTTGAGCTGCCAGATCCAATTCTCCTAGCATGCCTGAAAGAGACGGATATAAGGGAATGCGTTTGACAGTATTATAATGTTACATTAAAGTGGTCTCTCTCTATGTTAAAGCTTTTACACAAGCATTTTCTATTTTCCTGAAGCAATCATGCATGAAAAATCATCTGAGGCTAAAATTAATCCCTTTAAACCACATTAAGCACTACATCCAAATAGACATTTTAATTGGAGGCCATTCTTCATGACTAGGCCTAATAAAATGGATTACTCAATTACATTTTATAGGCAGCGGTTTCTGTGTATTAACACAAAGGTTTGTTTTTGACTTTAGTCTTTAGAAAGCACCTGCTAAGAATCCTCCAACCTCATAAATCCACCACTCAAAGCATCATGGTGCTGGGGATGGCCAGTTTCATATATCCATCCCACTCCTGCAGTGAGTCACATGGCCAGCCTGTGGAGGGCAGAGAAAGATTTCACATTTATTATCCATTTATTAAACACTGTAGTAAGTTTGTGTGGTTTATCGGCAAGTTTAACTAGCTAGTTAGCTCACCTCCCCATGTTTCAACATGGAGCTTCTTCCGACGAATATATAAATAGAAGAAAACACAAATATAGACCTGAGATATGGTATTGGCAGCAGCAGATCCACTGAAATACAAAAGCCAAAAAATACATGACTGTAAAACTGATACGGTAGTTGTAGGCCCTTGTATGGATTCAAAGCAGTGTCAAACTAAAATAAGTGTAGTTGTTATAACAATAATAATAATATCACAGCATGATTATGATTTTCTTGTGACCCTATATGGGATAAATGGTGTATGAATAACTTACAGTTTAGACACAATATGGTCCGTTTCATATGGAAGCCTAATTCCGCCACGTACGAAAATTACGCTTTGGTCACAGAAGTCATAATTATGAAATTAAAAGTTGAAATTGTGACATACTAAGTTGAAAATATTACAGTCATAAATGAGATAAAAAGATATATTTGGTTATTTTAATTATGAGATTTTGACTTATGTCATAATTTAGACTTTTAAAGTCATTTTCAACTTAGTATGTCAATTTTAAAGTCATAATTTCAATTTCTACAGTCAAAATGCCTTGGTATTTCATAATTTCAACTATTACAGTAAGAATTTTGACTTTATCTCAAAAATATTACTTTATGACTAACCAAAGCATGATTTTTCATGTCGCGCATATCTGAGCAAGACAAATTAATGTCGTTTCGCTGAATGAATGGATCAGTGTTTTGAACTAATCGGTTAAGTAAATGAAGCAATGACTCACTCATCAACATTTCAGAAAGAATTGGTTGATTAATGATTCAGTGAATTGTTCATAAAGTCAGTCACTTGATTTATTCCTGAATGAATCAGTGTGTTTGAATGAATCGATTGAATGAACGGTTCAACAGACAGTCACTTGTTGCCACCTATGGGAGTAGTGATGTATACTGCAGAAATGGAACATGCAAACACAGACAAGCGGAGTTATACAAGCAGTCACATTACTGCACAATGAAATATTACCGATCCTGGAACGCAGTTTGACCAATCTAATTCGAGAACCAGATCTGTTGTGTAAAAACCTAATACAGCACGATTGTGTGTAAATGAGTGACAGCCCTTCAAACGTACTATAACCCAAGGTCCAACCAGTTCAGAAGGATGTAGTTTGTCACCGCATTTGCAATGTTGGCTGCAATGGCTGCATACATCTGAGGCAGAATCACTCACTACAGGCCCAAAACAGCCACTGTTAAAGCATCCTTTGGATCTACAGTCACTGCTGTGACATTACATTGAGTGACACGTATGACACCACATTTATAAGTCACACTATATCATACAGCGAGGACATCTCTGCCAATAAAGATCATACTGTAACAGTTGGAGGCTGACTGTGATAGTTATACAGCTGTGCAGGTCTTAAGATCTTGCATGCAACAATGCTTTTGAAAAGCTCAGCTAAGGTGCTTATCTGACAAAAAAAGATTGCATACCTGGTTCTGGAGATAGGCTACTTGCAG
>NW_015621857.1:0-2779 GCF_001515605.1 Sinocyclocheilus anshuiensis | reverse complement strand
GAACCTCAAGACTACCAGAGAACCAAACAAAGTTGAATTACGGCGCATACGCATAGATTCATTCCAACTGAGCCCAAAGTTTACGCTTCCTCGTAAACCCGCTCCCGTTCTGACCCGTTCACCATGTTCCGTGACCACCCATAAAAGCCGCTTGACCCCCGGCGGTCAGAGGGAAGGAAGTCCCGCCATATTGTTGTCAGAGTCCATCAGCGGCGGACGCACATGAAAGCGGTGCATTCCAGCTTTATGATGCGATCGGTGCGAGATTCATGAACGCCGTCGACAGGATTAACGCGTGCGTCTCATTAGAGGATCCTGGCGCTGAGAGCCACGGCGGGAGGCGAGCTCGAAACCCGGCCATTAGGGCGTCTCGTCTGCGCTCCCGTCTGCTTTCACCTGCACTGGTCTGCGCTCTCATCTGCGTTATGGGGATTTATTTGCACATGAAGGACACCCAGGCCCGTGGCATCTGCTGACAGTCACTCTTTAAAGAGATGGATGTCAGTGCTTTCCTTGAGTATCGGATGCCTGTTTGCTGTCTGAGCTTTTTGGGTGAATATTCAGTTATGTTAAGTGACCCTTAAATGTTCCTGGACTTCACGTAACACAAACCCCAAACAAATCAATGCTGAAAGGGCTAGTTCACCCAAAAATGTGAGTTCCGTCGTCATTTACTCACTCCAAACCTGCTTGAGCTTCTTCTGTGCAACTCAAAAGAAGATACAGTGAAAGTCAATGGGGTCCAAAGTTGGGTTTTAGTCCAGCTGACCGGTTTCGTCCTTTTCATACTTAACTATATGTAAAAATGTTTAAAGTTTGAAGTTTATTTACTTTTCTGCTTCGCAATACTAAGATTGAATTAATGCAGAAAGTACATCAGGAGGTAAAATTGCAAATAAAAGCAAGATGCAAATACTTGTAAAAATATAAAAACAAATATTCAAAACCTAATAAAGAATACTAAATCAAATAATAATAATAAGATATACATATGCATGCATATACATACACATCCATACACAAATATGCATGCATTCATGTATACCCATAAACATACACTCACATACAATAAAAATAGAAATGAATGAGGTATGTGCAAAAGTGCAATAAAAAAGACCATAAATGCACCTTATGTTCATTAAGAATAACATAAATCAAGAATAAATCAGCTGTTGTGTCATCATTTAATTTCATCTGTGCAACTCAAAAGAAGAAACAGTCAAAGTCAATGGGGTCCAAAGTTGTTTCTGTCTTTAAAATACCTTCTTTTGTGGTTGCTGGTTAAGAGGCCAAGATGCTGGTTTGGAATGACATGATAGTGAGTAAATGATGACTTTTTTATGTTATGTGTCCATTTTCTCTCTATTTTACCCAGTTTTGTCCTTTGCATGCTTAACTATAAGTAAAAAGGCCAATCATAACATAAATCAGGAATAAATCAGCCAAAAACTGAGTTTTGTCATCATTTACTAACTTTATGGCTTTCTATCTTCTGTGAAGCACAAAATAAGATAATGAAATGTCTTAGTTTTTTTATACACAGAATGAAAGTCAATGGGGTCCAACGTTGCTTCTGTGTCTTTAAAATATCTTCTTTTGTGTTTTTCCACAGAAGACAGTCTTACTGGTTTGAAACGACATTTTGCTGATTTTTTGAAATGCTGTGATCTGTCAGGCTGCTGTTCATGCAGTGATTTAGTTTAGATGATCTGGTCCAGTTTCTCTCTATTTCACTCAATCATGTCCTTTTCCCAAAGGCCAACATTTGAATTAACAAATTAGCCAAAAATCTGATTTTTTTTCATCATTAACTTACAATATGACTTTTTTCTATGAAATACAAAATATATTTTTGAAAAGTGTCAAAATAGCAGTTTGTCTGTAGTAAATGTGGACCGATTCAGCCAAAACACAGTATAAAATGGCTGTGCAACTCGTGCACCATATCTTTTTGAAGCCACACGACAGTCTTGCACGAGAAACACAGTAAATAATGACAGAATTGTCATTTTTGGGTGAACTAACCCAAGGCTTTCCAAAATAAATAGAGAAATTTGGTGTTGCTGTTTGATTTTGTGTGTGGAATTGCTTTATATTTCTGAATTCCAGCTGTGTGAGTCTCTCTAAGACGGCAGAAACAATAAAGCCCGTGGATTAGATGTGCAGCCGTATGCACAAATGCAGATTGCGGATTGAATATTTTGCGTGTTTCCACGCGTCTGCTCGATCTGATCTCCTGTAGTCATCCAAGGGAACTGGGGCCGTCGCACGCCGCACAATAACATTAACAAACACATGGATGAGTCCTCAGTGTAACCTCACGCATGAGACGGACCGGCTTTGTGAATATCCTAAAGCAGCACGCTTTCTATCTAGCCCCGGTTAGGTCTGAGTCGTGCACCGTCTTGGCCTCCTAACTGGAGCTGACCTCTGGCTGACCCCGGGCCCGTCGCTGACCCATTTCTCGCCTCTGATCTCTCTCCTCGCAGTACAGTGAAGCCATCGACCGGCCGGGGGCCGCAGGATGGCAGGTGCTAAAAGTTTGACAGCACAGGCCAGAGATACATGTTTTGAAGAAAGACTGATGCATGTGAGTGTGAGAGTGTGTGTGTGTGTGTGTGTGTTGGCATCTGCACTGGAACCAGTTATTTTAGTATTATTTTTATATACTGTTAAATTTTTTTTATTCATATTTTTTGAATTAGCTTTTCATATTTTGTTTTAATTTTAGTTAAATTTTTTATTTTAATTTTAGTTTTGATTTCCATTTTAGTTTTTA
>NW_015621856.1:0-2794 GCF_001515605.1 Sinocyclocheilus anshuiensis | reverse complement strand
GTCTGAATACTTTCCGTACCCACTGTAACTGAGAGTAAGATAACTTAGATTTAGAGTTAGAGTTAGATTAGGCTGAAAAAATACACAGCCATCTTTGTTATTTTTTCTTTTCTTTTTATCATGTTCAATTAAAGCTATTATTGAAAAACGACTAATATAATATCCATTTAATGCTTGGCTATCCTCATGATTTTGCTACCAGAATATTGAACCATATTTAATTACAAAAAGGTTAACGAGGCCCTCTCCTGCTCATAAGAGATGGATAGAGCTTCATTAAAATCCAATTTACAGGCTGCTCAAAGCAAGACAACGCAGAGCTTTATTTCTAAGAACGATTTGAGCTCATGAGCACATTTAGAAGTGCCTATATTGTCATTTAAGCTGATTATATGACACAAACTGTATGGACAGCTTTTTGCTCAAGGGAAAAGGAAAATTGCCAATAAAGACTTTGGCGTCTTAGGTCATTTAGAAATTGAAAACAAAAACACTGCTCTAATGCGGTCTTCCCTCCACCAAAGATGACACTGTTTTTGCAGGACACTCAATCTTTCAGGGTGCATTGAATTAAAAAAAGCAAACTAGGTTGTAACATTGTTTTTAGCTGATGGGTATATTTCTATTGTTCCTTACAAAAAGTATTGCCTCCATTTTTTACTGAGCTATCTACAAGCAGCTAAAGAGCTTTGAAGGTGTGTACAAAAGGGTTTTGGCCATAAAAATACATGTCTTTTTCTGCTTGGCTTTATAATATAACCAATTTGGTACCAGGCTTTAACACTTTAAAGTCAACTTAAAAAAGGCTAAAATATAGCCTAAACAGTTGTGTGGCTATTGATTAATATTACAAAACAAGCACTGTGAACATGTAATGAGAAAACAAGGTCAATCTTAATTTTGTGTTGACTTCAAGTGACAAAAGAGGACATTGTTAATTTACAGTAGGATGTGCTTTTATTTCTGTTCACGTCCTGCAGATTTGTTTTGCAGAGTTTGTCCCCAAGAGACACATGCAAGACGCTATTCATCAAAAGGTCATATCCCTTAAGACACATAGCCTTTCCTTTCAATGTTCACTCATTTGGACAAGTCATCGACTATGTGCAGAATATGAAAGTCCATTCACTTATTTCTAATAGATCAAGACTAGAAATAGGAATGTTGTTATCTCTCTGCATTTGTATCGACTCTTTCCAGAAGGCATTCTGTGTTTCATATTATACAAAGTGTTACGTTAATGAATATCAAGTTGGAAAACTGCATTTTGAGATAGAAACCAATGGAAAAACACTTCAGCCCAGAATTGCCACTATTTTTTATTTTATTTTTTTTGACTGCCTCTCTGTTTGACTGCCTGTTTGTGTGTGTACGTGTAAAGAGGAATCAACACAAATAAAAGGCTACGGGGTCTGTTGATTGTCTCCCTCAAGCATCCCCCATGATTCAGCTTTACTGTCATTATGATGTTCTGCTGGGGATGCTCTTCCTCCACATCAAGAGCTCTTGGAAGCCCCATTAATGACGTGCTAACTCATCATGAGGACTGCTCTTAGTGTACCAGATACTCGTCCAGCTGATGTAATCAAATGCTTTATGATTGTATCTCTGCAACTATAAAAACAGCATTGGAGGAACTGTACGTAATGTAAATAATAAAAATTACACATAACAGTACTGCGTAAGACTGTCCTAGGAATGATACTCTGGGGTTTTGTAAACACATAACAGATATCTCAACAATCAACTGCAAAAAGGCTAACAAAGTTCAGAATTTAGGAACTGGCTCCGTTTCAGTTCATGAGTTGGGGTTTGAATTGAATTGGCCACGTCCCACAGAATGTTGAATTGGAATGACAGGAAGAGAAATGTACTGAAATGCATGGCAAAGAAATTCACTTAATTCATTTTGAGTAATGATGCCAGAGTAATCTCTGATATTTCAAAATAAATTAGACATGTATTTCCCTAAATGTCCAAAGTTAACACAGCCAAAATCAAAACAAATAATTATGCCATGCTGCATTGCAAAAAATGTAATATATTTAAAATAGGTAGGCCTACATTTTAGTTTTATTACAATTATATTAATATATTAAATATTACGTTAATAAGCTATTAATATTTCATCAAGCACGTAACATTAAATATGTAAAAAAAAAACGTTTCATTAAATATGTAAAATGTGTAACATTTAATAAATACACATGTGAATTTATTTACATATGCTGTATACTGATGGCTATATTTTGATATAAGTCTGGAAAATGAAAATGTTGCTTAAAAATGTAGATATGGTAATTTCTTACACAAAACATATAGAAACTAAGTATGTTGTAGCCTATTTAGGTGGCATTTCATGCCTGGATATTAATATCATAATATTGCTTGCAATATCTCATATGTCGATGGTAATTCACACTGAAAATTGCATGTATTATTAAAAAATACACTTAAAGCTGTTATATGAATTTCTTCGAAATTCATTGCATCTTAACTCTTAAACGCAAATTCGAATTAATATTCTGACGTGCACAACCTTGATACAGACTCCTGCCACGTGCCATATTTAATTGAAAACACATTTCTCCATCCTATTGAATATTACAGAACACCTAAAAACAGCGAACAATCCACTCACCTTATATGTCAGATATCACCCCTATAATAACCGGGATGATAGCGCAGCACGCATCATAAAGTTCGCGCATCCCTGCTGCACGCGACAGCTTCACGATATTGTCCCCTTCAGGATCAGCTTCATCCTCGGAAACAACACAGAAGCATAGCGTAC
>NW_015621855.1:0-2784 GCF_001515605.1 Sinocyclocheilus anshuiensis | reverse complement strand
TAAAATGTAATTTATTCTTGTGATCAAAGCTGAATTTTCAGCATCTTCAGTGTCACATAATCCTTAATATGCTGATTTGCTGCTGAAGAAACATTTCTGATTATTATTAATGTTGAAAACAGTCATGCTGCTGAGTATTTGTTTGTGGAAAACACTATACTATTTATTTTTAAGGATTCTTTGATGAATGGAATTTTTGAAAAACAACTGGATTTATTTTTAATAGAAATCTCTTGTATCATTAAATGCCTCTGCTGTCACTTTTGCCTCTGCATCCTTTATAAATAGAACTATTAATTCCTTAAAAAAAACGTACCTACCCCAAACTTTTGAACGCAATGTAGTATAAATTTACAATAAATAAAACCCAAAAACTACAGCACACAATTATTATATGATAATGAAATGATAAACTGCAGCATGCAACTAAATGGTTCTATTTTGAAAAAGTTTTAACACTGTTTAACACTATAACACTTTTTCTCCGTCTCTCTCTCAGGCAGCAGAAGTGTTTGTTAAAGGCTCTAGAGAGGATCGATGCTGACGATCAGTCTGATGTCACCAACAGCAGCAGCTTCACTCTGACTGTGAGTATATCTGTGTTAACATGTACTGTACAGTAGACAGGTGACCTATGAATGAGAAAAGACAACATCTTAAGGTGTTCTGCCAGGTTTATGGACCATAGTAATCACTCAACCAGCTCTAACCAGCTTGATCCATCATGGCTTACTTAGTTTACCAACCGCTAGTATGTCTTTAAGTGACTAAATCTTCTCTGATTGCATGACGGCAGAGGGAAGCATCTCTGCAGGTGACGCCCACTCTTTACGTTACCATGGAGATCCTGTCAAACTGGGGTCACCCGGGTCAGGTGGGACTCACAGAAGTTCAGTTCTTCTGTCCACAAAATCGCAAACTCTACGTGTCTCCACATGACCTGGACATTCGCAACACGGACCAGCCCGGGAATCTGGCTGCCCTCGTCAACGGAAAAACTAAAGTAAGTGGGGAAAACATACTACTGTAGAACAAAGATAATAATTGATGCAAATAATTAGCATGTGTTCCATATCTCTGTGCTTTTAGACCACAAAAGAGCGTCATATGTGGGCTTGTCCGTTCCACCCGCCCGTCCAGCTGTATTTTATCGTCAGGAATGTGGAACGAACTCCGAACTTCAACATCTCTCGGATCAAAATGTGGAATTATAACCACAGCCTTAATGTAAGTACAGCCAAAAGTATAAGCTGATCGATAAAACAGTGTTTACTGAAAGCAAGAGCAGGACATCCATCAATCCAAATGATCAATCCAAGTGTTCATCAGCAAGAATATTTGCTGACATACTGCAGATTAAGCACTTACAAAACACATGATCAACACATCAGCGAGCCAGCAAATATGCTTTCTATTTTACATATTTCTATGGATTTTTCCGACCTGACTCATGTGAAGAGAGCGTGAAGCAGCTCATGATCCGGTGTTTTCAGTGTCTCAGAGCGGCAACCTTCTTCTCAACCAATGCAACACATGCCAAGCAACTTAAATTTGTGAATCATTGTGAATCAAATCATCTGCTGTCAACAAAAGAAAAGCTTCAAGGTGTGCCTGCAATTTTCCACCAAAATAAATGAATTGAATTAATTCTTAAATAAATAATTATTATTATTGCTATTATAGTAGTACCCTTTTGTTATTTTACAGTACAATAGTATTATTTTAATAGTAATCAGTTTCTTTATTTAATTTGTAAAATTTAAATAGTGATAAAAAATTGTAATAATATTATTATTGGTATTATTGCTGTCTTTATAATAATAATAATAATATTATTATTATTAAGTACCCATTTGTTATTTTACAGTACAATTGTATTATTTCAATAGTAATAAGTTTCTTTATTGATTAGTTAATTAAAAAAAAAATGTAATAGTAAAATAATGATAATAATAATAATTATTATTATTGTGTAGTATATTGAATAGGGGAAAAACAGGTTTTCCTGCTGTGTAATGAGTAAAGGGAACCAGTTCAAATAAATCTTTATAGCAGTCAAAAGTAAATCTTACCTGGCCAAATGAAGGACTTTAAGAGAGAAAGCTTGGGAGGAAACAAGATAGACTTGTATGCAGTTGCTAGGGTGTTCTGGATGATTGTTTGGTCTGAATCAAGAGTTCTTTAATGTTCGTCTGTGGGGTGAAGTTGGAGTAGGTGAAGTTGTGCGTCAAAAATTGTGAGCAAACACCAATGTAATGTAAATGTAATGAAGAGTTATTATGCTCTCTTGCCCTATTGTAAGATATCAATTCATGCAAAAACAGAAAAATGTGTGTGTATGTGGAACAGTTGGAGATTAGCTGCAGGGATTAGCTGAGTTTAGCTCCCCCACACCAGCGCTCTGTCAGTCTGATCACTGCACTCGTCTCCAGCATGAACGTCTCTTTACACACTAACTGACATACAGATACGGACAGATTCAACGGTAGGGAGTGACTCGTGTCTCTGTGTGAGAGAATGTGTGAGTGCTGAGATAGTGCTGTATGGATGTCCCTCCTGTATGTTTTTTTTATTTCATTTCTAGTCTAAAGTATGTAGTGTTCGCTGAGTCAAGCATCACTATTACTATGACTTAGACTTGGAGTTAGGGGTTTGTTCAAATAAATAATTCTAAGTATTAGACTTTGACGCTTGGGTCAATATCACCATAGAGTGCCTTTCAACCCTCACAGTACTCAAAAAAATGTTGGTTTTAATTTCCCATTCGCTTTATGTCATGTCATA
>NW_015621854.1:0-2786 GCF_001515605.1 Sinocyclocheilus anshuiensis | reverse complement strand
GCCTCCTCCAAGGACTGCTCTGTGGTATCATAGCTCAGACCACCAATGAAGAGCTTTCCCTCGTCAGACATGTTGAATCACCTGCTGGAAAATTGTATAATAAAATAAGCAACAAAAATTACAATAAAAAAAATTAAAATTTTTAAAAACACCAAATAAGTTCTGAAGAGACTAAATTTAATCGCCCGGCTTAACACGCGTCGTATTATTTTTTAAAGTGCGCAACAAGGAAACGCCATTTTCTACCCGTCTTCTTCACAGCGTGCTGCAGCCATTTTGCCAGATACACGTTTTACCAGATAATACCCCTTTGAATTCTACGTTTTCAGATCTTCATCGAAGTTACTTTTTAAATATCGCATGAATAAATAACCATTCGTTATTAAATTAACAAATTTGGTTAAAAGTAGGTCAGTAGAACTAGGTCACGTCGTGCTTTAAGAGGAACAAAGAAACCTATAAATTCCGACAGAATTAGCTCGATTCATACACCGCATTCGAAGAATTAAGTAAAAGAGCTGTTACAACACAAAACGCCTACAAAATGGTTTTACTTAAATTTCTCAATAAATACATTAAAAAAAAAGCTTATAAATACAACAAATGAACCACCATTACAAACTATACATCAATGTAAAGCAACATCAGAATAAAACGTTTAATTTGAGCCCAAACACATTCGAAGAAGTTAAGTATTTCTTACCTCAGTTTTATCTCGAACACACAGAAAGGTTGCAGGACGCGACGCCGGCTGCGGCAGAATAGGAACCTACACAGAAAATGGCGCCAGTTTAAAGGCTTCACGTGACTGCAGCCCTCTGAGGGCGTGTTCTCATCGCGTTGCGTCACAGGCTTGTACATGCATAAAGACTTGACTACCTTTGTTGTTTGTCTCATCTCTTTTGGTATTGAGATTATACTAAGAATCTCTGGAAAAACATATCGAGTGTTTTTCGTGGTATAATTCCTGATATCTCTTTGAAATATGAAAATGTTATTATAGGATATACACATGAGAGTAACAGTCAGATGTTTTTTATTTATTCAATCTTATCTTGTTCCTGGCTTAATATTTGATACATAATTGTACATTTTGCAAGCTTAAGCCTTTCTATAGAAATTTTCTTGACGATTTAAAACTCTATATGTGTTTGATTTCTGACTCTACTACTAATAAGAAAGTAAAAACTGTGAATCTGTTCAAAAGGTAGGCTACATTATTGTCTTGCTCCTTTGCACATAATAGGCTATACTGTCATTCTGTTGCATCTCTTTGTATTAATAAAAAAGAAAAGAAAAGAAAAATTTGCTACCTTTGTTGTACTTCAATGCAGTAGCCTACTGTTTGCTTTCTTGCAATTAAAAAAGCCTAACTTTGTCACTGTGAATGTTAATTATGTTCTTACACAAAAATACGATTTTAATTTATATAAAGATATTATATAATCTTACGTAGGCCTAAAGGTCTTAGATTCATCGTTACAATATCATAAAGAAAATGTGCTCAAAAATGTGTTGTTGTTGTTTTTGCATTTGTTGAAATATTTGAATAAGGTACAACACTGATATGTTTTCAAAAATTTTATTGAAAACATAGTTTATTTTAGTGTATTTTTTTGTGTGGATGTGCAATGCTCGATTATTCTATAGGCCTAACAGGCTATATTTATTGTACTTTGTACTATAGCCAGTAGGCTATTTGTCTGCGACGATAAAAAAGTAGTGCTAGTTAAACTCAATGTAAACATAACCGAATCAGTCAATACCAAATGCAAAAATCATTAACTGATATGGCATAATCTGTGGTTATCATGAGATTTCTATTTTTATGTTTTTTAATGTGTGACATGAGAGGTTGATTATATCAACATAAGCTCGGAATACAAGGTCACTAAATGTATCTACAGTGAAATCATTGTTTCACAATCTCAAATATTTGCAAGAAACATATATAAATACATTTGATTATCCTTTTAGGCTACTTTTTCATGCTGAATCCACTTTAAACATTTACATTAAAATTCATGTTTCCTTTGGAGCACACGATTATACATCTGATTATATTTGTATAGCCTTATAAGGAACTGATTATAACCTGTTTTAAATCTCTGTTAACTAAAACTTGTAGGTTTTTAGATAATGTGCAAACCAGGGTCATGTGCAGATTTGCTAAAAGTGTCATGAAATTCTGATTCACTGCAGATTCATAGTAAAAGGAGTAAAAAAACATGGTTATTTCTGATTAAAAAAAAATGAAATGTGAAAAACAAAGATTTGCATGTTTGTGCAAGAACTAGATATTGAGAAGCTGAAACATTTTAAACCATTTCTGCTCTCTGCTTTAATAATTAAAATACAATCTCAGAAATGTGATCATTCTAAAACTGAATATAGTACTAATTTCATTAGCATTAAATGCAGTTTTTTTACTGCCAAAATCAGCACAGATTCTACAAATAAGATACTGGCATTGGTATCACTCATTAATGGTTCATCAAAGAATTCCACTGTGCTTTCAGTACATCACTATCTATCACCCATCCATTATGCTCCTCTTTAGCATTCTAAACAATGTGGCAGACTGAGGACCCCTGCAGGGCAGCGATGACCCCACCCAGGAACAGTTGGATGCAGATGATTGTGGAGAGATGGTTATCTCTGCAGGAGAGTCCGGTAGTACTTCTAGATGTGCTAATGTAGGACAATCAACTACATCAGGATTGTGCTGGCTCAAGTGAACTGATCAAGAGTCAAGAGTCAAGAGGCATTTATTTATCATTTGCATA
>NW_015621853.1:0-2783 GCF_001515605.1 Sinocyclocheilus anshuiensis | reverse complement strand
ATTCCCACAGGTATATAAAAAGCCTGAAGTCTTGTAATTTCCAGACATATTCTGCTCTGACTGGCTTTACTGTTTTTTATATTTGAGGTCCTTGAGACACCAGTGATGTATAAGTAATTTTGAAATTAACTTATTTTCCCTTTAGACTGGTCTGACCTAAACAAAACCTTGGAAGCAGAAATCTACTGAGTGGCAAGGTTTGTGTTTAACTGGTTTTCGGGGGAGATAAACGTCACTTTGGTTTTTACAGTGTGAACAATCAGAGAATCTTAGTTTGTGAAGATTCATTGCATTTACAAGTTATGTAACTTTTTTTATTATTAAGGATATTTGCAGCATTATTCATAGTCAGTTTTTAATTAGATTAGGAAAAGACATGAAGTATCTACCTGAAAATTTATTGTCAAGCATTTTTAGCTGCAATATTACTGAGGTCTCTGAGTCCCTTTACAAAACATGAGGGTTAAAAACGTATGAACTTGCCACCTTAATGTTTTTCTGCACTTTTATTTACATTCTTACATTATGCATTTTGCAGAAACGTTTATTCAAAACAACTTGTTTATTTTGTGTCTTAGAAATCGGACCCACAGTCTTGATGTTGAACAGTTGAGCTTCAGGAAGTCAAGAAAAGATCTAAGAAAGAATACCCAGTAAACAATCACAATCTGTAGAACACATGAACACCTATGAATCTACTGAACTAAAACTAATTTATATTAGTAGTAGTAGTAGTAGTATTGTTAATATTAAAAATTTTTGTCAAGGGTTTCCCTTAGATTACAAGAATATTTAAAATATTTTTTTATAACGTTGTCAGCCGTGGGAAAGAAAAGGGACAGATACTCTTGCAGATACAAAGGACACTGCAACATATACGGCAGAATAATTTATTCCTCCCTTTTGCATTCGATTCCCCAAGATGGCATGAAGAAAGATAGCATCTCCTTTTGTATCGCTCTAATGACCTAAAAGTGCCATCATACGTGGCTCCATTACTAGTGACAAGTGTAAATTACACTGTCAGTTTTCTCATTGTTAAAGATCACGCTATCCATTTTATTAAAGGCATCACCTACCAGCCATTTCAGAAGCCACTGAAAACATTCACATTTTGATGTCTTCACATCTGTCCAACTCTGCAAGTACTGCACACTATTTTTCAAATTCCAGAGTTCAGGAACCACAAGCTCAACTGACATTTTTCGCTCAAGTAATAACCTATACTTTCTGCAATTTTCTGCTTCTTCTATTTTGTTTGTCATTTGTTTATTTTGCTCATTTGTGTTCCGAGAATACAGAGAATCTTTGAATGTGGTGTCATAAATGTTTTACATAGTCGGCATATTTCTCTCAGCGCGCAGCTGGTGCCGCCGAGGTGCCATCTGTCCCAAATTACAGAGTATCTTCCTGAATGTCTTGTCTCAGCTTTTGTCATGTATCAGGAGTTGACTTCACAGAGTCGAGGCTCTTTCTCCTCAAAGCAGGCTTCAGCTTAACACATGCACATCTTTTAAATTCAAATGTCATATAAGCTGCTCTAAAATGCACAGCTCCATAAATACCACCATTTCCCAGAGCTACGGTTTAGTCATATAGTATACACTGTATGTATATACAGCTTACAGAGCTTTTCTACTTTATCCCATTGGTGAATCCAGGAGTTAAATTGGGCCATAGAGATCTGGAATGGCCTTGTGGCACTTTTCTTGTAAATTTACAGACTGTTTAATGCAGCTTAGAATACATTTGCACTGCAATTTGAATTGCATAAATAATTATAATAAATGGATATTAATTTTTTTTTATAAATATTGTAATATGACATAATTAAACAAATGAAATTATACTTAAATGATAATTAAAAAATGAAATGATACTTTCAATATGAAACAAAACCCCCCAGTTGTTGGCAGCAAGTCACTCTCTTAATGAGTGAGTCGTTCAGTCATTCATTCAACCGATTCACACCAACGGTTGATTGTTTGATTGATTGATTCATTCATTCATTCAAATTTTTATGAATGGGTCACTGAATCATTAGCTAGCTTGATTCATTAAAAATCGTGGACTCATTCAGTGAAGAAACACCTCTTTTTAGAACGCTATGTCAAGTTAAACTATCAAGTTCAACTTTTATCTTGAGGCCTTGCCTGTTTTCTCCATTCCACTGCCTGCATCTTGTGTCTTTAAAAGTAAAAACATGTTCTGTGTGAATAGCCCCTAATGCAGTCAGGCATTGTCCTGTATCATGTTTGTGACTAAGTAACTGCATGCAACGTATGGGTCTGGGGCTCTGGGCCGTGGCAGGGTGCATTAGATGTGTAATTTCTCCACATTACACATAGAATCACTGAAATGTATCTCTCAAATAGCAGAGAAAGTCATGACGTTATGCATTTGTACTGATTGGATTGTGTGATCGGTTCATGAACAGATCAATTGTAAAAGCCCTCCAAGGCACTTGTGAGATCTGAGCAATCTGACCACCTCAAGAGGTGCTTTAATAGCATTTTCTTCACTCTGAGTCTGTATATAGTTTTTGTTCTTTCCATGACATAACATTCTCTCTTCCTTTACCTAAGATGTACAGTTTTTTCCCCTCTGGACTGTATCTGTCTCCTGGTGCACTTTTGCTGTTGTAGTGCTACAAATCTTATTTAGAGCAAGATGAAGGTGCATGTCTTGTCCGATGCATGGAAGCTGCGAAGAACTCCATTTATCTTCTTCCCCCAACCACTGAAGAGCGCCAGTGCAGAGTCTGTCCCTGTCTAATGGCTCTG
>NW_015621852.1:0-2777 GCF_001515605.1 Sinocyclocheilus anshuiensis | reverse complement strand
AGCATGTCTGCAACAGGAGATTTCGGCAACCCGCTCCGCAAATTCAAGCTGGTGTTTCTGGGAGAACAGAGCGGTGAGTGTCGAACCGAACCTACTGGTCCTGTCTCTTTTTCTTTGTTTGTATATGTGACTCTTATCTGTGTGTGCATGTAACATTATAAGTGAACGTGTGTATCTTGAATTAATTTATTATATTGCAACGTGTGTGTGTCTGCGTGCGTGCGTGCGTGCGTGCGTGTGTTGGAATGTGTGTACATATTTGGCAATACCTTTGATAATATGCTTACAATTGTACTGAAACATGTCAAAAAACAACTTGTGATTACATTTTGAAGTCTTAACTATCATAAATCAGCCAAGGTTTTTCATTGAAATCCCGTAAATATCGGCTGTTACCATAAAGCCTGGTCTTGAACTGCATGTCATATTCTTTTCATAGCATATTGTTGTCTGTCTCCTGTGTAAACATGATATTCACATCTTTGACCCTGTGGTTTGCTGACATGCTGAAATTTGTTGGATCTTCTAACTGTTGAACACTCGCATTTCAAAGCTCAGGAGAACTTGTGTGTCTTCATAAGATATAAACGCCAACACTTACTAATAGATACCATTGAAGTGTCAGTATGAGGATCCATTCCTCTTTCTGAGATATCTGGCCCTGACACATGTGGCCTGTCAATCTCATTTCGTGCTAGTGAAAAAAAATCACTGGTTCCAGAATTCAACAGTACATCAGGACTGGGTTCTTTGTAAATTAGCTGTCAGTATAAAGAATAAACAAAGATCACGTGGCATTATTTTTTTAAACTTTAATAAGACTAAACGTGTAAAAATAGCTTGGACTTTTCCTGGATGTCTAAACATTTGAATAGTAAAAAAAATCGCAAATGTTCAAACTGTTTGCATATATTTACATAGACACTGATGCATGTGTTTATTTCACATGTGGTTTTTCGGTTAATCTATAGCAATTACCCTGCATGTTTCAGTCATGTGAGAAGAATCTGATGTGACTCTGAAATTAATGTGGACAGATTTATGCATTCATGCAGACCTGTTCTTTAGTCTTTTTTTTGTTTGTTTTGTTTTTAAAGTTATGCTTCTGAAATGAAATCTGTTAGCATGTCAGTTTCAAATGTTAGGTGTCTCAAAGGATGGATTTACATGAAATGGACATTTAATTTGTGTAACTGGTTGGATCTTTTCCTTCTAGGAAAATGTTTTGGCAATAAAAGTGATGATCATTGATGTAGAAATGTCTCTGGAAAAAAAAATTGGCATACAGGTCACAACTTCACAAGAATGTAATAAAGATATGTAATGTTGATAGTTACTAGTTAATTCTTTATTTAATTTTGCAGTGGGAAAGACATCATTGATTACCAGATTTATGTATGACAGTTTCGACAATACCTACCAGGTGAGTGAAGATTTTTCTGACTCTGCAACTTTAATTTGAAATTTTTTTTCATCCAAGATTTGTTTGGATGTTTTTAATCAGATGCATGGATTAGTGTATTTTATCCTCAAAGTTTAATTTCCTTGCTTTTATTTTCAGGCCACAATAGGAATCGATTTCTTGTCAAAAACAATGTATCTTGAGGACAGAACAGTAAGTAAAATGTTTTTTTGTTCTAACAGTAAATGCGCATGCCTTTCAATGTTTTAAAGATATTAAATCTATAAAAATATAAGTTCTGTAAAAGAATTTTACCAATGTGTAAATGTCTGGGATGCTATTGATTGATGACTGAGGGATTTGTTTGATTTACATTGATCAATACTTTTTATGACTGCACAATATGTCATTTTTAAAAACATTTTAAAGTCATTTAACATATTGATTTTAATCAAACTGCAATGTTTTTATACTGTTGTAAGGACAATACTGTTACATTATGTTTAGTGTTTTTTTTTTTGTAATTTATTATAATTATTTTAATTTATAAAACTGAGTTTAGCATGAACTTTGTTGCTGATATGCTGAACATAACCTTTGCTGCTGATATGGTGTTAAATCAATGATTGAATAAATAAATAAACAATGATTGTAATGCATTCTACTTTACATCTACTTGTAGTTAACTATCATTATTATTATAGAAAATAATTTAAATTGATTTGACACATTAACGTTTGGTTCTTCTTATGACATATTATAATTGCATTATGCATTAAATTAATTCTGCATCACATTTTTCTCCTTTTCTTTGTTGAACATTAATTTGAACATTTATATTGTGATGTGTCTGTAAAAACCCAACATAAACTGCACCATGAGAAACTCCTGTGCCTTCTTCCCTCTGCTGTGTCTCTTTCGCTCTCTCTCTCTCTAGTTATTTGTTCATATGTGTATGTTTCCTTCTGTAAAGAATTGTTCTTTTTGATTGGTTTTGAGCTGGAAAGTTTTACTCTGAAGATCTGCAGTCTTGATAGCATAACACAATCCTAACCCATACCATAACCCTGCTAATGTGAGCCCATCTGAAGACTCATAACTTAATCCGTTCCCTAGCCCAAATCCTGAACTTGAGAAATGTTTCAGTCCGCTTTGCTTTTTCTTATTTCTTACATTTCATTCAACTCCTTTTTTATCTATTATTTTCCCCTTGAATGTTTCATTTCCCCCCTTTTTTCCTTTATTCTCCTCCTTTTCTTTTGTTTGTTCTCCATTCACACAGATCAGGCTGCAGCTTTGGGACACAGCAGGACAGGAGCGTTTCCGTAGTCTCATTCCCAGTTACATCAGAGACTCTGCTGCTGCTGTTGTAGTT
>NW_015621851.1:0-2779 GCF_001515605.1 Sinocyclocheilus anshuiensis | reverse complement strand
TTGTATTTCATCTGCAATAGCAGTATTTAAAGCACACACAGAAATGTTTTTGTTTGCTTTTTACATTCTAAGAAATGATTCGAGGAGTACATGATACTTTTAAGAGGAGAGATTAAGCAATACAGAAATACAGTTCAGATGATGTGTCTGTCTCTGTAAACGTATGTCCTCAGGGTCTTTTTCAGGTTTATTAGGGTCACAATATGCAATATGTATTAAGATTATAATATGAAAATGCAACATGAGTCACCAATATTTTGGGCCCATTTTCCTAGAAGTGAAATATGCATTTGCACATATAAAATGTTGCCCATTGTCTTAGAAGAGAAAGACTGTACTTGTCAAATGTGTGAGTTTATTTTGTTTTTGGAGCACACTTGCATAAAAATTAGCTTTTTCACATTGTACTATTGCCACTGTTTACTAATGTAACACAGACTCAGGAGTAGAGAAGCCAGTTACTGATGCGTTTACTACCAAAGCTTCACATGCACAGAACATGCCATTGATTGCAAAAATGCAATGATTGTGAGTGAAATGTTCAGAGCTAAGCAGCGATACATGCAATGCATGACATGCAAAGATGCAAATGAAATGTCATCAATTGCATTTCACTTCCACAGGTTAGACTGGATTGTGCTCATAGTATCTTAGAAAACGTTTAGTTGGATCTTTTCTATTCCATGTTTAAGCGTAAGTGTGTAAGTGACATATAGTGTGGGAAAGAGTTTGTGTTTGTCTTTGTGTGTTTAAGTGTCTGTCTGTGTGTGTATCTTTTCATGCAGTCGTATGCAGTCATACTCGTCTGTTTGAGGCCCTCCAGATGTCTTACACATAGTGGGCTCTTGTCTGTGTGTGTGTTTGTGTTGAATGGGTCAGTCAGCCTGTATCACCCAGCACACACACAATGACCCCACTGTTCTCCCCCATAACCACTCACCAGGTGGCTCTCCAGCAAACACACGGCCAAATAATTACAGTAACACACACATGAACATACTCACATGAAGATGAACTCAATGCAATTTGACAATAGTGCTCGATGCATATGTGACGAGGCCGAAAAAACACGATGTTTAGTGTTTTCAGTGATCAGCATTGGCTGAAAACTTCTCTATTTGAGTCACAAAACATCTTAGATGAGAATAAGTCTCTAAAATGTCTTTTTGCATGCCGTTCAGTAGCAGTCCTCGGTTAAATGGATGATTAAACAAGAGAGAAGCTGTTCTGATCTGTAAAATTTTGTTTTAAACAGATTTTTTATTTTTAAATGATTAAAGGTGATGCTTGTAATTTATTATGTTAAAATACTATAAATACTTGTTTCTCCGTGTCATGTTCAGAGTTAGTTTAGGGCGGACACAGTAACATTGACTCAACCAATGGTCTGGGTTTGGGGTGGGGCTAAGTTTTTGATTGACCAATGGCAGATGGGGGGGGGCGTGTTCATAAGAACTGACTGAATTTACACACTTCACAATTAAAGTTTTAAATGGCGTTAAATGCGCTTGACCTCGTCGGTCATCTTTTGAGTGGATATCAGTGTTGTTATTGTTAAATTAAACTATATAAAAAAAAATTTGTTAAAAGAATTCAAATAAAATACAAATATTAGATGACAATTTAAACTTTAAAAACTTGACACCTCGGCAGCTAACTGAAATAAAATAAGTTGAAGTACTACAATTACTAAAACTGAAAGAAAACAGAAATATTAAATAAATAAATAAATAAATAAATACAAAAGACAAAACCACATAACAAAGTTACGAAAGCTAAAATTAAATTAAAATTTAATTTAATTGAAAACTAAATTTATTCAATTTAAATGAAGACTGAAAAATAGTGTGTGTATGTGTGTGTGTACACACACAATTAATGTGATTTTTTAATCACTTTTTAGTAGTTATATATTTACTGTTAATAAAGTGTGATATCATTTAAAGTCACACACACATACATTGACGCAGACCCGAGGGACCTTGGTTGGACACAAAAGACGTGACCTCCGTCTCCTCGAAAGCGCTTTTGATGAGCAGATTTAACACGTCGTCAATGAGGAAGCGGATTCACAACTTCTGCTTTGTGTTTTATGTCCTTCAGTGAAAAATAGATTGAGCTCTCAATTCCCCAAACGTGATTTCCTCCAGCGCCGGCGTATAGAGTGCTATTCATTATTAACTCACATTTCAAATCATCTTGTGTTTCTATTGACTTTCGGCGTTTGTGATTTGACCTGCTGGATGTGCGTAACCTGTCGCCTGGCTTCGAACAGAGACTGTAAGATGATCTGAGAGACAGAGAGAGACAGTATTCCTCAAGCTGGGATAATGCGGTAACAGAAAAGCACTGTGGCAGTACCATGGTAAAATGATGGTATCCGATGGTCATACCATGGTATAAAGACCATTATATGCACATTAACATATAGTGAAGGGAGACAGTTCAGATGGAGATGTGATATTTCGTCTTTGTGTCATTCTCTCCCACTTTCTGGGATGTTTGAGGATGTTTCGTGCCTATATTTACTTCCACAGCGAGTGTTTTCAGTGTTTCTCACAACTCTGACCAGTGATCCGCTAATTTCACATTCATACAGCACTTAACCATTGCTCTTCTCTTTTTAGTTCCCACAAAAATGCCACAGACACACTGCAACAAATCAAGACGCTGATGAGGTTTTAGAGAACTGTCATTGAGAAGGAACGTTAGTTGTGTTGTGAAAATATGACTGTATTACAGTAAAGCACATATTTACTGTACTATTAGGGCTAGGCGA
>NW_015621850.1:0-2759 GCF_001515605.1 Sinocyclocheilus anshuiensis | reverse complement strand
GGATAAAAGCGTCGGCAAAATGACTAAATGTAAATGTAAATGTACATATTGTGCCTTTAAACTGTCAGACCTGTGACACGGGACGTGCACAAGCTTGCGACGTGTTAGAGCTGAGATGCTCTTGGGGATACAGGTTTCAGTCACTTTCCTCTGTCTATCCACTTTCCTATCTGTTAAAGGTTGTAAATTAAAGTATAGTGCATTTTTAAATAATAAATGAATATAAACTGATGTTCACACTGACAGTGATTAAATCACTATAGCAGGGTGTTTTTCTCATGACTTTTCGTATAAACATTACTTGGAAAAAAAGAGCACAAAATTACAAAAATACAAAATTCAACTAGTTGCCAAGGCAACATTTGTCTTTTTCATGTAACTTATTGTACTAAAATCTAAAATGCACGGTGGCACATTGCTGCCACATATATATTATTTTTTATTATTATATTGTAATGAGATATTATGTCATTTCAAGAATATATTTTCTCGTAATAATGAGATGTTGATAAAACTATACATTTTCTCATAATCATGATATATTATGCAATACAAACTATATGTTTTCCTGTTATAATGAGATATTATATGGTTAAAATAACATATTTTGTATGTGACGTGACAATGTAGGCCTATTGGCCTTTATCACACTTCCACATTTGAAAAGCCCGAAAAAATATAAATGAAATCAAGAATAAAATAAATTCATAAAAATTATATACGGTAGACATTAAAATAAATAAATAATAATCATAATTATAAAACAATAACAAAAACACACAAAAAATTACCAAAACAGAAAATATACAAATAAAAATTCAAAATATGAATTAAAACTATAATAGTATCTCAGTAATATTAAAATAACAATGATCATTAGTGGCATACATGTAAGACTTCAGTAACCAACTGTATCTGACCAATAAAAATAAAGACGTTTTTCATGAATTTACAGATGTAAAGGGAGAAAATAAATAAATAAAACAGAAAAAAAAAACATTTTATAGCAGCTACACTTTTAAAACAAAGCACAATTTCTAACCAATAAACTTTTTAATGCTGAGTATAACTACAAAAACTGCAGTCACTAAAAAAAAATCCTTTTATTAATTTCCATGACTTTCTAATTCCCACATAATTCCAAGTTTTCCATGACCGTAGGAACCATGAATCCTGAGTAGTAAATCTCTGTCAGTGTGAATGCCCCTTTAATAGGATAACCTGACCTCTAACAGTTCTGCCTTCACATCATTCAGGCTCATTTGCACGCTGGAAATACAGTTAGTGAGCAGCTAGTGGCGACAGCCGTGCAAGTAAGTGCAGTTAGTCGCTTCAGCAGGGAGGTAGTAAGTATGCGGTCGAGTAAGCAGGGGTACGAGTGCGCTGAATTTGTTGGGAGGAGTTCAAAGTCACGTCTGGGTTTTTGAGCAAAGAGCGAGACCTCCAGAACAGCACGAAGCACCATGTACCCTCTCCGCCTGTCATCCGGCTGGCTGAAGAAGCGTCCGATGTCACGCGTGGGCCGAGTCCGTTTCAGCATGTGGGTGTCGCTGACGCTCCTGCGGTTTAGCATTATAGAGTGTGTCTGTACGTCCATGTGTGTGCATGTATGCATGGCGGCTTCCCTCAGTGCTACATTTCCACACGCCGTCCGGGAGGAAAAGGTCACCGGCAGCCGTGCGTAGCGTATCACGTGCTCCCGTCCAACTGCTGCAGTATGCATGCGCGCTAAACATAGCACAAGGCCACGACTTCGACAAGTGCAACAACCTGCTGCCATTTCACAGCCAACAACCAGCTCATTTAAATACTTTTTAGTGCAGTTTTAACTGGGTGGGAATGTGAACGCTAACCTGCACGCTACTCTGAAGATGAAAGTGTCCAGATCATGTGTGTGAACTCCAGATGAACCCCACATCTGTGTGTGTTTCTGATGCTGACAGCGTTGCAGAGAGAGGAGAACTAACTGTCGTTTATCAGCTCTCTGCTCAATATGCTGAGACGGTCAGGTCTTTCAGAAGAGCTAAATGGAGAGGCAGCGGGCAGCTTATCAAAGCCGAAAGTTCAGCGGAAAACACAGATGGCACCGGCTCGTCTTAAAGTGAGCTCTTTGAAAATACCAGCAAAAAAGACGCTCTTTAAACAGCGATATTAGGCCAAAAACAGTCTTATGTTTGGCCAAAGCACTGTATGATTTATTTATTTGTTGTGTTGTGTTATATGTTTGTTTTCTGACATCAGCATCTTCATGGCAAGAACACAGTAAGATCCGTAAAAAAAAAAAGTAATTAATAAATACATCAAAATTTAAATACGTTTAATTATTTAATTAATTAATAATTGTTAAAATAGATAACACACACAAAATTACCAAAAATGTAACTTAAAAGAAAATGATAACACAAAATATAAAATAAAAACTAATTCAAAACATTAATAAAAACTATAATCAGGGGTGCACATAAGTCTTTCGGTCTGGTTCTCATGAGAGCACCTGGAGATTTGGTTTGGTACTCGCACTGCACATAGTGTGACCCATTAAATATAACTATAAAAAAAATGTATAATAATAATAATGCACTTTTTAAAATAAATTAATAAACAAATAATTAAAGTTTGCTAATACTATGATATTTCAAAATTTAAAATATATATTTTTTTAATTCTTATAGTACACTTAAAAAATACAAAGCTAATATTTATTTATTTATTTAATATGAATTTTCAACATTTTCAAACCTAAAATCAGCAAGCTTTTA
>NW_015621849.1:0-2773 GCF_001515605.1 Sinocyclocheilus anshuiensis | reverse complement strand
AGAGAGGAGGGCATTAGCAGAGCTGTGAGCAGAGATCTGGGCTGATGTCAACAGGCAGCTGACACACATCACCGCTCTCGCTAATTAATTGGCTTTTAGTCACTGTCCTCTGTTTCTCTCACCCCCCCACCAACATCCCCGCCTGTCAACACACAATTTCGGGCCCTTCCTCCGTCTCTCACTCTGTCTGTCTTTCTCTCTCTCTCTCTTTTGCTCGCTCTCTTTGCCAGCTGCAGTTCTGGCAGTTCTGGCTTTTGCCTAAGCCTGCATCTAATAATGCATGTTTACACAGGAGATGCTGAAAGTTCACTGCATGAGCTAACGCTAATTCAACACAATCACTACATTCATAGATCAGGTAAAATGACACATAAAACAAAATAAAGAGACATACTATACACAAACACTGATAAATAATTAGATATTGGTAACTGTAGTAGTATTTCCTTCACTTGAACTCACTATTACGTGAATAGTGCATTTGCGGTTATGGGCATGAACAGGAAGATATAAACATAATGGGGTAAATTTACTAAAACTGAATCGCACCTGCTGATAGTGTAGTTTATTTGCAAGAGTAGTTTTAGCACCCGATTCACTAAAATAATCATGCAAATCAGGCAATTGTGCAAAAACACATCTATGCTGAACTCAATTAGCACAGTAAGCCACTTCTGAGTGCTATAAACTAAACAAAAATAAAATAAAATAAACATTTTTACGTACGTAACCGGTGTACATACGTACGTAACCGAGACGTTCCCTGATGGAGGGAACGGAGACATAATGTCGTGACTGAACATTAGGGGATTTTCTTGGGAGCCCCAATCAAATCCCCTAATGTCGAGTCACGACATAACTCGTAGTGACCGATAGATAGATACATTTTTTGGGGGAAAAATTTAAACTAAACTAAAAATCAAATGAAATAAAATAAGTCCATGTTTTCCACAGATGTTTGCAAAATTAGAATGATGAAATAAATCAAAACATTTTCGCACACTTTTTGAGTTATTTATTTTAAATGACAAATAAACTAAAATGATCAACTAAAATGACATAAAAAGTAATAAATAAATAAATAGATAAATAAATGTTTTTCACCAGATTAGAATGTTAATATAAAATAATATTTAAAAAATAAATGTAAAAAATAAAATCAATTTAAATATATAAATATTCCACACTTTTTACAAATTAAATCAAGGAAGATTGCTAACATGAAGCAATCTAACAATACATACAAAATACAGCAAAACATACAGCAACAGCAATATTTGCCTACATATATTTTTATTAAGACATTTTAATACATGCTTTCAGTGAACATTTTGATTGATGACATAAAGGAATCAGTGTTTTGAGTAAATTCATTAGATCTCCACTCGAATCGGCTTTTTAAAATGAAAATGTGCACTCAACTATACCAAACGTCTGTAAATATGTGTGGTTATAACTCCATATGACCATCATTTGATGAATACACAAATTAAATAGATAAATAGCACAGAATTTTTAAGAATATGGCACAATGTGGCTAATTTACATAGAAGGAGCCATGTATGCATGCATGGAAAACAAATTTAATAAAAGACTTAATTACAACGATCACGCAACATTTTGTGCTTGCTTAAACTAGTTTGTTCATAAATAAGACACAGGGGTTTGCAGTGAAATCCCACACACACTTTAACAGCTCATATAATGCACTTACTTCAAAGCATCTTGAAATTACTCATTCTAATAGTCCTTCATGCTTTACCTTTTAATCAGAGGAGGAGAGATTAAGATCGATTGAGTCTCGGGTAAATAGCATTGTGTGGAGAGAAGGCTGACTAAGGGAGCAGCACACAAATTGAGGCACTAAATCCCAATGGGATACAGTCTCTGCCTCCCAGCCATTGTATGTGTCATGTGGCCTTTGGGTTTTCTGGACTACAGCATCTAATTAAACCAACAGCTTTGTGAGAGGCAAACAGATGCAGGATGTTGCCGCAAGAATGCGATCTTAATTATAAAACGCTGAGAGGTGTTCTTGATATCTTTAGAAACAATTCAGCACCGAAACCAGGCGTTGGCATTGTCCACGCATTATACTTCTGTCCTATCTTGAAGGTGTCTGGAGATGATTACATCTCCTCTAAGCCTCAGTGGTCTTATTGCAAATGCCAACCTGGCTGCGCGGATATACTCCAGGCCCGGCTGAAAGGTCTCAGTCTTTATTCTAACATAATTGAAAACAGATTTATTGGATTAGGGCGAGTATGCGTCTGTGCGAGTGCACTAGTTCAATCCCACCCTTCTTTGTCATAAACAATACCGCAGCCACGTCTTGACAAACAAGCTTTGATGACCTTGTTTGGGGGAACAGAATTTTACAGCATGCGATGCAGGAATAAATGTATGGTTATGAGTCAATATGAATGGAATGATTTGCACCTCCTTGTAAAGACCTTCAGAAGTACGAGGCCTTATGAGAATTTAGCCAATTAAAAGAAGGTGGCCTGGCCAAAAGCGGTGGCTTGAAATAAAACAAAATGTGTAGAATGGGACAATATGTACGGGCAAACTATATGGATGTCTCTCTGTATTATACTATTGGCAGTTTATCTACCACAATTGCAGGACATATAAATGGTACAATTTCTGGGTCTTAGTGAAAAGCTGATGCCATTTTTTTCTGTTTTTTAAAGGGTAAAGGGCAAAGTTTAAAAGCACAGATTTTCAACCAGCTTTGTATTGTTACAATGTCATTGCATATGAACAATGTGTA
>NW_015621848.1:0-2752 GCF_001515605.1 Sinocyclocheilus anshuiensis | reverse complement strand
TATATGTGGAGAATAATGCACGGCAATCAGCTCATTTTTTTTAAAAGTGGCCTTTATCGGTTTTTGCAAACGAACTCTTCAAGTGTAATTTGTAAACAGACTGTAACTTTCAGAACTTGAACTTTGTTCCCAGTCTAAACTGACCATTTATTGAATCCAGGGTATTCGGTAATCAGAACCATGACCTTTACAGTCATGATGTAAAACAGAGCAAGCTGGTTAGATGCTATTAATTCATAAACACAAAACATCCAGTGTTAGAAACCAGTGGCTCAAATTCTTTTTAACAATGGTCCTAATAATTTCAAGTGCTTTTTCTCATTTCACAAGCGAAAAGGGTGTTGACATCAGTCTTAAAGGCGTGCTAACAAAAAGGGTTGAAAATAGTCATTAAACTATATTATGAAATAATAAAAAATGTATGATATGACCTTTAAAACATTTATACTAAAGATATTTTTGATGTGAGATATGTTTGAAATAAAGTATTGCCTTTTTTTAGGTGCACGGATGTGGAGACAAAGCAAAAGCACAAGCTAGAATGAGGATAAGTAAAGAAGGGGTGCTTTACGCAGGAAGTGGCCAGAAGGACAAATCAGTGGATCCAAATAAAAAAGCATATCTGCAGAGAAAACTAGACTCTAAACTCAAAGATATGGCATCTCAAAGAAAAACTAAAGCCAAAGACAAAGAGAACTGACATTCGGAGACGCTAGATCAATCTGATGTTGTTTAATTTAAATGTGATGGTTATTTACTCGAAAAATAAGTATAGAACTATTTCTATGAGCTTCACAAACATTCTGGCTACTATGACGCTAATAAGTTCCTGAATAAGGATGAGAACAGCTGCTATTTATTACAGATCTACACTGGCATGGTTAAATGCTAAGCAAATCACACAAAGACCAGCCATATTTAATACTCCTGACTGGCACTGTGACTGAAAGGTGGGTTTCTGAATGACTTAGGTTGTGCTTAAAATACCTACCCTAATGCTAGTCTGAAATCCGATTTATGTCTTTCAGAATTATTATTGGGAGCTTAAGTCGTTGCTCCTCTGTGCCTCTCAGTGATTGATTATTGATGTCATATGTAATCTCCCAGTTATTTTATAAAGCTCTGAAGAGCACAGGCAGAGCATAGCTTTGGCTTGGGTCCATTTAATGCTGGATTTAATATATTTAGTCTCCACACAGCATGTGCTCATGTAGCTTGGTATATTTGTCCACAAGAGGACACAAGAGACTCAGGTGGCATTGTGAGCTCCATGGATGCAGTTAGTGGAGGATTTGCATGGTGAACACATTAGGAGGAGTACTTCAGGTGACAATGTTTCTAATAGCCACAAGTCGTATGACAAAAAAATTGTGCAACAGCTTTTGATAGTTTGGTCTTTGTGAAATGCTTTGAAATTTTCCCTCAAGCTACTTAGAGCTAAAAAATTTGTTTTCTTGCAGAATGTGTCACTGAATACTACATTAAAAACATAAATGTTTTTTTTTTTTGTAGTGTTGGTTGTTGGTGGTCTGATTTGATCAGCTTGTACAGTGCAAATTTTAAGGTTGTCAAAATGGATTTTAAAATGTAATCTAAAGATAATTTATATAAAGAATTAATTTGTCAATTTAAGAGCATGGTCTGATTGAAACATTTGAGCTAATAGAATTGCAATATTTGTAATACTGTAAGTAGAGTAGTAGTAGTTTTCTTTGGCTGTCCTGTGTGATTTCCAGATGACTCAGGTAGATGATACTCTGTGCTTGACATGCTTAGCCCTAAAAATAGCTCTGCAATGTTCTGAATCAGGAATAACCTTTTAGCTCAAGTAGATAGTTACAAAGTGGAAATATCCTTAAAGGAATATGAAACATGCTCTGGGTTTGCATTGTTTTTCTCATCAAGAAGTGCTCAGCTAAATTTCAACTAAAGTGTAAACTATTTATTTATTTATTGTGCATTTATGATGCATAAAAACTTAAATCACTTTATGATCTGAGTGAGAATAACAAATATGAGTATAGTATAAAAAAAGTAAGTATAACAAATCTGTTTCAACAGATGTTATCACAATTTCAAATACTGGCAAAAACAGGTAAGCTTCCAAAACTCAAACATAATAATATACTAACATAATGTAAGCTGATAGTACAAAAATACTGTATTGCAGCAATGGGAAATTAATGATAATCACCTTTAAAAATAGTTGTAAATCAAAAGTCTAGATGCAAATTTGCTTCGTCTTTTTATTCTTATTATTTTAATTGATGTACTCTGTTTGTGCCCCATTACAGACACATTAAAGTGCACAGATTCTTAGTGTGCTCCCCTCCTTTATTCCAGTGGCAAAATAAGGAAAAGTTCTCTCAGTAAACTTATCTTTAAATGTGTAAATACTGCCACCATCTGCAGCATCAGAAAATAAAACCTTTCCTTTATCACTGTCCAGTTCAACTGTGATTATCTGTGGGGTTTTTTTCAGGGTCAGTCGAGTGCGGGGAGAGGTCTGAGCCCAGTAGGATTCCTCATTGTTTGAAATTACCCAGAAGCCCTCTGTCGGGTTGAGAAAAACTGCGGTCTTCCTCTTCATTGACTCTCGTGCCACCCCAATATACCACTCTTTGCTGTGTGCCACCTCTACATCCCAGCGCTGCCTTCCTGAACTGAAGCTGTTAGCAGCGAGTACTGCCAAGGCGGCTCGTGCAGTGTTCAGGGTTATCAGGAAGCTGCTGTTTTTTCCCATAGCTGATGG
>NW_015621847.1:0-2307 GCF_001515605.1 Sinocyclocheilus anshuiensis | reverse complement strand
GCAGAAGATATCAGACATGGTTGCTTTGATGGAGAGGCACAAGGTCATTAATATTCTTAATAAGTGGCCTCTGAAATTATACAATATTTTCAGTTCTTAAACACTTTTTATTCACTTAAATGTTGTTCTTTTCTTGGTAGCATGAGTATGACAAAATGGTAGAAGAAAAAGATGCAGAGCTGAGTGAAAAACGGATGAGAGAGGCTGAAGTCAGTGCAAGCAAAGCATCTCTGGTAATTATTTGACCTTTTTATGGCTTAACTTGACAACTTGCAATCCAAAGCTTGAAATGAATATCATACTCAAAATAACATAGTCATTAGATGCCTGAGATGTTAATTATAGAGTCCTAGGTCGAAAATATGGATTTATAAATTAATTGGAATCTTTGATGCTGAGTTGTGTCCTTGAGATATTTAATCCAAGGTTGCTGTAGCACTATTGTCATTTTAGTAGATAATGTGCATTTTTTTGATTTACAAGTCTGCTAAAAACCAAATAACCGATAAATGTAGGAACTGGAGCTGTCTCACCTGCAAGTGGAAAATGAAGAGCTTAGACAACAACTTGAAAAGCTCAAAGGAGAGAAGATGGCCTTGAGGACACCAGTCTCATCTCTTGAAAAAGACACACTTCAACAGGTGTTGTATCTTGTCATTTGAGATACCGTAAGTATACTGTACATGGCAATTTAAAATGGACAGTGCAATATGAAAATATTGTTTTAGGCAAATGAAATCAAACCAAAGAAAGGAAGAAACAAGATCTCTAAAACTCAAAAAGCTGACATCACAAAGAAGGCCGTGTATGAACTTTTAAATGAGGATGAAAATGAAGCATCAAGAAATGCATCTTACACTCCTGCTGTAGGTTTTTTCCCATTATCTTTGTCCATTTTGTGCATTCTTATTTTTCACATCTATCAACTTTTTGTGTGTGTGTGTGTGTGTGTGTGTGTGTGTGTTTTTTGTTTGTTTTTGTTTTTTGTTATTGATGCAAGGGAACGGTGAATAAAGACCTTCATACCCCATTATGGAGCAAAACGACAAAAACAACACCTCAAATAAAGGTATGGGGGCAACCTGAACTCTTTGCACTATTCATCATTCATCTTGAACATTTATATGAGCCAGTTTGTTTTCCACTTCAGTCATTCAGAATTCGCACACCACCCACACCTGAGATTACAGGGTCTTGGAAGGAAAACATTCTGAAGCTGGATCCAAAATCAGACAACTCAGACAGCAATGACATACTGGTAAATTTTATCTATTTACATACCATTGGTATAGTGCTATTTACAAACAGTTTTTCAGTGATCTGCATTTTTATTTACAGTCAGTTTTACTTGGTTTGTGTTACTCTTTCGTAATTCCGTTAGAGTTTCTCTCCAAGACCTGTGAAATCAAAGAAACCTATGCAACCAAAAGAGGCAGACACAGGGAGTTTGGACATGTTCAAGAAGGTAAAAAATAACATTTGACCAGTTTTGTCCCAATTTTATTCCTTTATGTTCTTGTTTTGACTGTCATCATGTGCAAATGATTTACAGTTGCAGAGTTCTTTTCCATGTAAGTCTCCAGGAACAGTGCTGAAACTGGCTGCAATAAAGAGAATGCGAGATGCTGGATGGACCACCGTCAGCAATTCAGATAAGAAGAAAAAAAAAGTAACAGACAAAATCTTTGCTTAAAAGTATCAAAGCATCAAAAAATTTGTGATTATCCTTTTTTTTTTAAATTAGAGTACACATACTCTTAAGACAATAGCTTTTGATTGCTTGCAATTTCTACTGATGTTTGAATAAGTAGAAGTATATTTATATTATTTATTCTAAGCTCTTCGTACACCGTTTCTCTATATAGTATGTTCAGTTAAAATACAGTACCTTAACATGTTTATCAAAAAATGCTGGTTCCTGGTATTGTTGGTTGTGTTTTTCACATATTTGTATTTACATTTGTGTTTATCTGTTATGTTCACTAATTTCATTACTCCAAATGTTCAGTTTCAAAGTTCAAAAAATGTAATTTTAAAAACAGTCTTTTCCCATAGACTCTTCAACTAAAAGTAACATTTTCAGCTCAAAAATATTTTTTTTTCTAATAAAAAGAGGTTTGTTGCTGAGATCTTAAGGCTCTTGGTCATGTGCATGGAATGTCTGAAAGGTGGAGGTCTCATGGTCGAATGCTCTGTCTTGATCCTCTCTCAGAAACTCCAGGCGGAACTGAGTGGGTCTGGAAGCAAATCCAGATGCGTCTGTCTGGAATTCTTCGTTCTGCACTGTCATGGTGGGGTTGTAAATCT
>NW_015621846.1:0-2746 GCF_001515605.1 Sinocyclocheilus anshuiensis | reverse complement strand
TTCCCTCCCCTCGCCAGTCTGGGCTATCACCAGTGCCGCTGGAATTATAATGACCAGGAAGATGTGAAGTCAGTGGACCAAGGCTTTGACCAACATGACATCCCTTATGATTTCATATGGCTTGATATTGAGCATGCAGATGGCAAGCGCTACTTCACCTGGGATCCCCACAAGTTCCCTCAGCCTAAAGAGATGCTTCAGGGCCTAATGGACAAGAGACGCAAGGTCAGCCACAGTTGTTGTAGAGCTACAGTATGGTATTATTTTCTTCTAAACATTCCATAGGGATTCTTTTGTGATGATAATTTTGTTTTGAATAGATGGTGGCTATAGTAGACCCCCACATCAGGGTTGATAGTGGCTACAAGATCCACAACGAGATTACTTCTAAAGATTTCTATGTTAAGAACAAAGATGGCAGGAATTATGAAGGCTGGTGCTGGCCAGGTGGGAAGTTTGTTTTGAAATGTAGTTGTGCTGCTTAATATTTTTGCGACATTCTTTGATGAATAGAAAGTATAAAAGAACAGCGTTTATTTGAAATCGAATTATTTTGTAACAATGTAAAAGTCTTTACTCTCACTTTTGATCAATTGAATGCGTCCTTATTGAGTAAAAGTATTAATTTCTTAAAAAAAACGGACCCAAATCTTTTGAACCATAGATTAAATAATTTCACTTAATTAAAAAAATATGTGGTGTTTGTGTTAAGATGCTTAATGTTACATGTATTGTAGTTTAAATGCATCTCTGGTCTTATCACAGGAAACTCTGGATACCCAGATTTTACAAAACCAGAAATGCGGGCCTGGTGGGCCAGCATGTTCGCCTATGACCAGTATGAGGTAAGAAATTTCTGTTCTCAATCTTGTCATAGTGAAAGCCCTAAACTAGGAGAAGGATCTGAAACTGTTATATCATAATGCTCTTGACCAAAAAGAGTGTTAACTTTACTGATTTCCTTCTTGTTCTATTATTTTAGTAATTGCAAAGAAATAAATGATTGAAGCAGATGTTGTAGCTATACCTCTGTTTTTCCCCACTTCTAGCCCAGGCAGGATGTGGTGTTGCTTTTGATGTCTTGTGCTGCGTTTCTCTTCTACATATGACTGTTTTAAAAGAGAGTGTAAAGTGCTTACGCTCAGAAAAAAACCCAAAAAGTAAAATATGCACGAATTAAGTTTCTCATCTGTAAACCAGGCTGCAGAAGACTGTGAAGGACATTGTGTCTATCATTAGTTTCCATTCCACTGTGAAATCTTAATGGTCCAATGTCCCGCTCCAAATTTGCTGTGCAGCAGTTTTGCGCTCAGTGTGAACAGAATTTCTTTGTATTTGGAAACTTTGACACGTCACATGTGGTTAGGACACAGTGTTAAATGTGAAAATGGCCAAACAAATCCTGTTGTCATAACTTTACATGTTGCTTTTCAGGGTTCGATGGAGAATCTCTTTACTTGGAATGACATGAATGAGCCGTCTGTCTTCAATGGGCCTGAGGTCACTATGCACAAAGATGCACTGCATGGAAAGTGGGAGCACAGAGACATCCACAATATCTATGGACTTTATGTGGTGAGGAACTCTGATGTATGGTAAAATGTGGACTATTTTAAAACCAACTGAAGAGAAGGGACAAACATCAATAACATTGTTACTATTATTTTATACTCTACCACCTGCATTAAATATTCTTCCAGATTAAATGTTATTCTCTTCTTTTCCTTGATATTCTCTTTGTATTATTATGCAGCAAATGGCCACTGCCGAAGGTCAGACTCAGCGATCTGGTGGAGTTGAAAGGCCTTTTGTGCTGACCAGAGCCTTTTTTGCTGGTTCTCAGAGATATGGTGAATTCATGCGGTTGTTTTTGCACACGGAAATTAAAGTTTGAGACTTCGTAATTATTTTATTGTACATGTTGTGTGAAAGAAACATTTGGGTTTGCATATTTTCATTAGGTGCTGTTTGGACTGGTGATAATGCAGCTGAGTGGGACCATCTCAAGATTTCTATTCCCATGTGTCTCAGTCTTGGGCTTGTGGGCGTCTCGTTTTGTGGAGGTCAGTAATTATCTGTATACTTAGTGGTAATAACTAGACCCAAACAAACTTTTATTTCTTTGCTGATTTTGGGGGGAAAATGTATTTTAACATGGTAACATTTATTTGTAGCTGAAAGCACAATCAAACTAGGCAAAACATTTCATAACAAACACACAATGGATAGAGAATTGTATAATTTGAATGGTCTACTATACGAATGACATAATGCAGTGGACGTGTGTGGACAACTTTACATGCCATTTCTCTCTTCTTGCATACAGCTGATGTTGGTGGCTTTTTTAAGAATCCCAGCACTGAGCTTCTGGTTCGCTGGTATCAGACGGGTGCGTATCAGCCATTCTTCCGTGCTCATGCTCATCTAGACACCACGCGCAGGGAACCCTGGCTCTTTGGCCCGGAGAACACTGCACTCATCCGGGAGGTAATCCGCCAGCGTTATGCTCTTCTGCCATACTGGTACCAGCTGTTATACCAAGCACATAAGACCGGAATGCCTGTCATGAGGTGAGCGAGGTCCCTGTGAATGCTTGCTTATGATATTGTTCATTATTTCACACAGACTAGATTGTTTGTATAGTCATAAGTACTGCTTCATTTTACATGAGTGCACTTTTTCTTTTCTGTCGTGTCTCAGGCCTCTTTGGGTTGATTATCCCAAGGACACAGCAACTTTCACCATT
>NW_015621845.1:0-2742 GCF_001515605.1 Sinocyclocheilus anshuiensis | reverse complement strand
ACACACACACACACACTCTCTCACACACACAAACACACACACACATCAATGCCGAGACGTTTCTTTGCGTGTGTCATTACTGTCCGACACACAGAGAAGAGAATGTGCGACCACAGCTCAAGACTGATAGACAGATGAATAAGTCCCTCATGAAGCTGTGTATGTCGACACACTCGTGCACTATTACCTGTGCTGTGCTCAGTGGTGTTATTGATGGGTCATGTGGAAAGGTGCGCTTATCGATTGCTGAGGTAATGCTGAGTGAATGATTCATGAGCACTAGTGTACCAGAACAGAGTGATAGATAGAGACCGGCTCCTCATTAGTGCACACTAAGGCTAGCATTACTATTACTGCTGCTTAGGGACTTTGAAACCCAACAGTAAGCATTAAACATCAGTCTCCTTCTAGAAAGCATTTGATTGGACAGAAATCTCTAGTGCAGGATGAGTCATTGGTCATTTTTAATGCAATTACAGGTTTTTAAAATTAATTGTATCAATGCTTTTAGGAGAGCAGTATTATATGATGTTCATTTCTTGATCTTTTTCCGTTTTGACGTTGCTCGTGTATAGTAAGCTACAACTTCCCTTTTTACTAAAATATTTTAAGGATGTAGATATTCATAGACGCTACAAAAGTCCGTAGGTGGAAAAACTCCTCCTCATGCTTTCTTTTTTGCTCTTCTCTCGTTCCTTTTTTAGGGTACAGAGAGGGGTTTCTATGGAAACGTGGTCGAGACAACGGACAGTTCCTCAGTCGCAAGTTCATTCTGTCTGAAAGAGAAGGAGCGCTGAAGTACTTCAACAAGCACGACGTTAGTCTCTGCTTCCCTCTCACACACACACATGCTTAATTAACTAAATCAGGAATTTATGCTGGTTTTATATTGAATTTATAGATTGTACAGAATACAACAACCATACAAATACAAAGTTTTGCTACTTGACATAAAATAAACATTAACTAAAAAAAATATATATATACATTTTAATTCAGGCAAGGAAACATTTCTCATTTTTATTTAATTTAACTTGATGTACTAAAATAACAAAAACTGAAATAAATACAAACTATACAGTATATACTATACATAATATATATATAAATACAAAAACACACAACAAAGTTACTAAAACTTTAAATAAAATGAAAAGAGATCATATAAATTAAAAACCAATACAAACTATTAATAAAAACTCTAATAGTAACTCAATGATACCATGATAATTCTGATGTACATATATTTACATAACAGAATATAAATTGCTAAAATTATTATATATATTTCTAAATTATTTATTGATCAATATTGATTGAAAATTATTGATATAATAGTGTGTGTGTGTACACAGCATATATATATATATATATATATATATATATGCTGTGTACACACACACACTATTATATCAATAATTTTCAATCAATATTGATCAATAAATAATTTAGAAATATATATAATAATTTTAGCAATTTATATTCTGTTATGTAAATATATGTACATCAGAATTATCATGGTATCATTGAGTTACTATTAGAGTTTTTATTAATAGTTTGTATTGGTTTTTAATTTATATGATCTCTTTTCATTTTATTTAAAGTTTTAGTAACTTTGTTGTGTGTTTTTGTATTTATATATATATTATGTATAGTATATACTGTATAGTTTGTATTTATTTCAGTTTTTGTTATTTTAGTACATCAAGTTAAATTAAATAAAAATGAGAAATGTTTCCTTGCCTGAATTAAAATGTATATATATATTTTTTTTAGTTAATGTTTATTTTATGTCAAGTAGCAAAACTTTGTATTTGTATGGTTGTTGTATTCTGTACAATCTATAAATTCAATATAAAACCAGCATAAATTCCTGATTTAGTTAATTAAGCATGTGTGTGTGTGAGAGGGAAGCAGAGACTAACGTCGTGCTTGTTGAAGTACTTCAGCGCTCCTTCTCTTTCAGACAGAATGAACTTGCGACTGAGGAACTGTCCGTTGTCTCGACCACGTTTCCATAGAAACCCCTCTCTGTACCCTAAAAAAGGAACGAGAGAAGAGCAAAAAAGAAAGCATGAGGAGGAGTTTTTCCACCTACGGACTTTTGTAGCGTCTATGAATATCTACATCCTTAAAATATTTTAGTAAAAAGGGAAGTTGTAGCTTACTATACACGAGCAACGTCAAAACGGAAAAAGATCAAGAAATGAACATCATATAATACTGCTCTCCTAAAAGCATTGATACAATTAATTTTAAAAACCTGTAATTGCATTAAAAATGACCAATGACTCATCCTGCACTAGAGATTTCTGTCCAATCAAATGCTTTCTAGAAGGAGACTGATGTTTAATGCTTACTGTTGGGTTTCAAAGTCCCTAAGCAGCAGTAATAGTAATGCTAGCCTTAGTGTGCACTAATGAGGAGCCGGTCTCTATCTATCACTCTGTTCTGGTACACTAGTGCTCATGAATCATTCACTCAGCATTACCTCAGCAATCGATAAGCGCACCTTTCCACATGACCCATCAATAACACCACTGAGCACAGCACAGGTAATAGTGCACGAGTGTGTCGACATACACAGCTTCATGAGGGACTTATTCATCTGTCTATCAGTCTTGAGCTGTGGTCGCACATTCTCTTCTCTGTGTGTCGGACAGTAATGACACACGCAAAGAAACGTCTCGGCATTGATGTGTGTGTGTGTTTGTGTGTGTGAGAGAGTGTGTGTGTGTGTGT
>NW_015621844.1:0-2721 GCF_001515605.1 Sinocyclocheilus anshuiensis | reverse complement strand
GGAGCTAAACTCTGCAGGACAACGGCCCTCCAGGACCGAGTTTGGTGACCCCCACATTCTCAGTGAGAAACTGAGCAAAAAAAATGTTTGGTGCAGATTTATTTATATGGCCAAAAAGTAAGATAAAATAGTGTTATGTAAATCAATTACTATTGTTTTTTATAAAAGACTACTTGCTTATAAATATCAGCTGTCACTCCCAATAATATGTCTTAGTAAGACATTATTTAAATGCTTAATTTTATGATCAATGCACTGTAGTTTTTATTATGGGGCAAAACATGTAATGCAATGCAATACCATGACGACTGTGAGACGAACAAATAACATTCCTCAAAAGCGTGATGGATCATATTTGATATTCACATCTTAAGATTACATATGGATAATTGCTTTAGTCCATCAAATGTACATATTGAAATATTTCTAACAATATAAAAGCTACTCTTATGTTTACTTTACAAAATAATCATTAAATATTTCACAACCAAAAGAAACTTGTCCTGAAGGGGGGGTTTTTACGATTATACTATAAGACCTTTTACTTGCTAAATAAGTATCAACTATCAATCAGATGACAGAAGACATGTAGAAGATTGAGTATAACAGGATTTGTTTTAGCAATGTTTTCATCTTGTTAATAATTTAGAGGCCTATGTATTCATGTATCAAATTTACTACTGATACATTATTCTTTATATGGATAAAAGTGGTTCATACAGATGAGCTACAATCAGACTAGCGGGATCATTCAGCAGGCATAAAGAATCACCACACCATCCTATTAATATGAACTCAATCACATGATCCATTGAGGAGGTTTCACTCACCTTCTTGGACCTCCAGCAGCGGCAGTAGACGGCCTTGTCGCCGATGTCCTCCATGTCGAAGCTGTGCACTACTTTGGGGCTGTCTTTGTTGATTGACATGTTGACCCTGCTCTTGGGGCTACTCTGCGAACTGAAGTAGCGTGTCAACAGGTAGGTGCTCAGAGCCGCGGCCACTGCAACGGGAACGATGGTGGTCAGATGATCTGCAAATGTACACACGAGGAGGCGCTCTTTTTTGAGAGGGCCGGGAGGTTCCTGCACACTATTCTACAAGCATTTCTATTTTCTAGAAAAGATTTAGTTTAAACTTTGGGTCTGACAAAAGGAGGCAAAAATGTCCTCTTTTACATACATTTATGTATGTATGTATGTACAATATCTATTTTATTGTAGCTTTTCTTTTTTTTTTTTTAGTGATGGGAATATGCAGAAATCATACAGGAATCAGATTGCACTGTGAACCCTCAACATGTTTTGGATTTTTTTTCTGGATTCCACTTTAATGGTTAAAATAAACATTAGTAATCAAAAAGCTTTTCTAACTAATTGAAATCATGAAACGTATACAACTTATCAACAGTTTATAAGTTTAACAAAAACTATATTTTTAGGGTCCTATGAATTCTGTTTTTATTTTTCACAAATTCCATGTTTTCATAGTATTATAACTATAACTAATAGTACAGTAATTTTGACAGTGACGATCATGCGTCATATCATGCAATCATTTCACAAGTCTGAATAACTGCATTATCTCAGCATTTGAAATAAGTCGATCCTTAGCTCAGAAAATAAAACTGAATAGTGCGTGGCCATATTTTAAAGCTCCCTGGTTCCAATAAAATGTTTAATGATTTTCTATCTTCAATATCACTTATATATACATTTCATACAGCCTAATCCAATAGCTCCATATAATTGTCCATATTATTTTCTCGAATTAAGAAAATGTGAATTTAAATTTGAAACACGCCCGGTAGTTATTAATTAAGAGTTATACAATCAAAGCAATACTGCCCTTTGGAACAAACTACTTTAGACAAAATAACTTTGTAATTTGATATCAGTAAACCAACAAACTCAATGCCCAAACAACATAAACACAGTCTACAGCCTTAAAATCAATGATATGCATATAAATATTACAACCGTAGCACACATTTAGCCTATACAGCTTTTAGTGCACTATAAAACACATGCAGTACAGAATAAAGGTGTTTATTGATATTATACAGCAGGGATGGGCAACTTTAATAGTGACAAGGGCCAGTACTTTTTCTCCTTTATACCAAGGGGCTAGATTACTAATCCACGTCCACACACCTTTTATACCGTCTTACTCACTTTCCTTTTTAATGAAGGAAATCAAAGTATAATTAATGTAATTTGTTTTAAAAGATTTTATTAACTATATGAAACTTGTGCAGGTATGCTAATTAAAATTGGAAACTTAGTTGTCAGTTGACACCAATGTTACCCCAACAAGCCAGTGTAAACATCTCAATCGCATTGTCCGTAAATTTGCAACAAACGAATGTACAGAGGTCCTATTTTTTTATTAAATCAAAGTTAAGACCTTTAAAGAACTTTTAAGACTTGCACAAATAAAATTAATACCATATGAGCGAGGTAGGGCAATGTCCATGGTAACATATTAAACTCTAAAATTACTGTAAAAAGCTTGATTTACAGTTCAGATACAGGTTTTCACAAAAACAAAATGTTTTATAAAATGATAAACTTCACATTTCAGCCTTTAGACGATTTTTAAGATAAGAGATGAGCATCAATTTTTTTTATTAATTTTAAACAATTATTATCAATCAATTATATGAATTAAATAACCTATAAATATATCTTAGTGTCTTAATTGTTTAGATTTTTATAATGC
>NW_015621843.1:0-2749 GCF_001515605.1 Sinocyclocheilus anshuiensis | reverse complement strand
TGTACAGGAAGAACAAGCCTCCTACTGAGGGACAGAATGAGAGAACGTGAACATTCCCCTAGCTTGGAAAGTCAGAAGAAGGAGAAGTAGTTTGACTATTGCCTGAATAAAATAGCTAGTCCTACATGAATACTCCATTGAGTCCTCTTTGCCATGCAATCCTGTACTGCTGCTCTCAAGATGGGTCCCAGTGCCTTAGGGTATGCTGTGCCACATATGGGTACTTGAAGGACTAAAGTATCTAGAGGAAGTCGGGTTTGGGATAATGCAGCCATCTGGTAGTGTAGGAATACGATAACATCTTTCATCCAGCTGTAGACTCTGGTGTTTCTGTTTGAGCGCTTTCGTAAGAGGTGCGAACGTTTAGGGAAGACATCACAGAGCTGCTGAAAGAACCAGGACACTTATGAAACCGTGACAGACAGATAGAGAGAAAAAAAAATAAAACAGCGTTTTCACATCAGGACTCTGAAATGCATGAGATTTGAGTAGTTAAATATTACTAGTTTTTCTCTGAAAATGTTACTTGGATATTTTCTGTCCTGCTTGTTTGTGTTGGTCAGAGCGTTGAACACAGATTTTCACAGAAAATCGCATATGGGCACAGATTCAGATCTTTTATCTTCAAACTTTGATTCCACCCAGTCAGAGAATATCAAACACATTTGATATTTTCAGTAGATTTTAGAAAACATATTGGTTTCATTTGTCATGCGTCTCCTAGCAGCGAGGCACGTGTTTCTGCGTGAGATGAGGGATTTTTATACTGTGCTTAACCCCGGGTTATTATCGTTCCAAACCCCACTTTTAACCCCGGGTATGTTTCACACTTGTAATTGAGAAGAGAGGTTAGCACCTCTTTTTACCCGGGGTTATGAAACCCTGCTCTGGTTAGCATCGCTTTTGCACTGTTAACTCCACAATGCAGTGCTAAACTTGTACAGTGTAAAATGATGCAGTGTTAGAATGTTATGGCTAAATGATTAGCAACAGACATCTAATCGCATGCCTCATATTCACGTGCTTTGGACAGACTCATGGAAACATAGCACACTGTATAATCAGTCATTTCAGCGTTCGAGGGGAAAATGCCAAATGGTGGAACTGAAGTGAAGAGACTGTTTTATTCTTACCTTTATAGTCTGAAAAGTCCATTCAGGAAAATCCTGTTAGTACAGTCAGCAATATACCGTTCAGTCAATCAATGACACTGACACCGCTATTATATCAATAAGAATGTTAACCCAGGGTTTCAGGAATGTATACAGGTACTTTAAATGTGAAACATCAGCTTATGAATACACAGGATTAGTGGTTAGGGTTAGGGTTAAGCATAAGCTACTTTTTTGCATCATGTAGTCTACTTACTGTAACGTTTTTTAAGAGCATTTTGGCTGTGGTTGAAATACTTTAAATCATGGGCATCCCAACACTGATGACCTGTAGGTACTATAGATGTATTTCTAAAATCACTGGAAATGCATTAACTTCTTGTTTTATTACTTGCATTAAAATGTTATTTGGAAAAAAGATGTATCTATTTAAGTATCTACTTAATCATTGATTTTCTTTCTGTGTCTGAAGGGAAGGATGGACCAATTAAGGGTGAAGATGGCAGAGAAATGACTGGAACAACAGATATTGAAAAGAGTAAGGAGAGAAATGGTGAAGTAGTGAGAGAGGGAGACTTATGCTAGGAGTTTGTGTGATGGCCCAGAGTTTAACACAAAGTCGATAACCCTGCAAAACCTAATCACAATGTGTCTGCAGATTCAGATCAGTGTGATCAATGCTGCAGGGGCCGCAGTCACAGCGGCTGCTGGAAAATCAAATGTTTTATGTGGGGAGAATCCTTGACGACCATGTGTTGTTGTTGTTTTTTTATCTCCTGTGCTAGAACTGCCCTCACTTCTTTCTTTATCATTTTATTTTCTATTTCCTGTCATATCTCTCTCACATCTTTAGGGGTTGCACTGACTAGTTGATTACTTCTGCCGCTAGTTGCTGTATTGGGTCTGTGTTGACAAATCATGGATCACATGACATGATCCCAAACTTTTAAATGGTAGTGTGAGTGAGAGAAAACAATCTGCTAATGTACAATTGCAGTCCAAAATCTTCAAAACACAGTATTCCCATTTTCAAATTTACATAAGGCAAACACTGACCAGCCAACAACTATATTTCTGGACCAATTAGTAGAAAATGAGTAGAATGATAGTAAAAGTGAGTAGCTGTGAAGCCATGACATCATATTGTTCATAACAGCTGTTTTTTTTCTTCACAAATACAATAGAAATGTTCGGAAGGGGTTTAGCATGTTGCCTGGAGAAGAATGTTTTGATATTTCACTTTGTTTTAATGTCATCCGTGTCCTCAGTCTTTCTAACGAAATGCCGTTTCCGGAACATCACACATGAGGTCTCGGGTCTGTTGGCTGACACTGTGTGAACGTCTGCAGCTTTGATGTCAGTCGCCCTTCCACTCAGATTCAAGGTGTCAGCATTGATTAGGCTAGATGGGCAGTGGGTATTTGGTGTATTTGGCATTACTTTACACAGGATTTAAGTGACATTGCTTAAATGTTTGTTAAGTGGGAACTATGTTCAGAATAACATGCTAATATACAATTCGTATTACTTCTGCAGTGTGTTATTGGAGTTCCCCTTCAGGAACTCGAGTTGCATCGAACGCTTTGGGAACACCCCCGGTGAGACACCGTACTGAAGCATGTGTGAAATCAGTCCAA
>NW_015621842.1:0-2713 GCF_001515605.1 Sinocyclocheilus anshuiensis | reverse complement strand
GATATATCTTCAATCGTGGCAAAATGACTACCTTAATGCACTGTCAAGTGTGGTTTATCCTGTTTTATTTTAGCCTGTCAATGCACCCAAATAAGATGGTTAATACTGTAACTTCCCTGGCATATATTGCCAGTAGCAATGCCATGTAAGAGAGAAAACAGACACAAAAAAAAAAATAATGGATCAGATGCAGCCAAAAAGTTGTGCTTCTATTTTCAGACATGCCACAAGACAGAAGAAACTCTCCGCTTCTGACAGCCTAATAAACTGCTAAGACTTCCATAGAATAAAAACCAGCTCTATACCGCACTGTGCCAGCGTCAACAACGCTAATCATGGACCCCATTATTAATTAGATATCTGTAATTATTACACACATGTAAACTGATTGTCTGAATGTCTGTATACTGCTGATTGTTTGGCATTTTAAGAAGGCCAAAATCTAAATTGCACAATGTTGCATTTTCACCCCACATTCCCTAATTGACAGGAACACACAATTTTCCAAGAATTGATGCCATGTGCTGTAGTTCAGACTGCACGGTGGTTATTAAATACAATTCTAATGGGTAAGAAAACATTTTAACCTTCTCACAGAACACATTGCCATTTCATTCTTCCCTGCTGCTCTCTCAGATATTGAAATATTTGAAAACACATTTGCTCTGAACTGTCTGATTCACCCGACTCTTCCCGTTTTGATACAGGGATCAATTTGTGCAATTATGAAGCGCAACTCAGATGGCATGCTTTCATTAAATTCTACATGATTGATCACAAGGACATTTATTCTTATTTGCATACAGGCAATTATGGAAAATGAGTATGGATTGTTGATTCAAATGCCTGTTCTTGTTTAGCAGGCTGAAATTTATATCTAATCCACAATAAACATCAAGAAACACAGCCGGGCGCATTTCAGTGGCTATTAGGACACCATGTAGGTACACCATCTGAACTCCATGCAACTCTGATACAAATCAAAAATATATATTTTTTTCTGTTGCATTTCATTTTCTGTGCTTTCAATAACCTTTTTCAATGCTTTTATTGTAGAAAACAGAATAGCAGATCCAGAAAAAACAGTGTTCATTATTGATGTAATGTTCATTACTATGTTCATTTTTTATGGTCCTTCTACCGAGTAAAGTATAAAGGGAGACACAGGGGTGAGACGTGAGGGCATTGAGATGTAAGGGCATATCATAATAGCCGTTGAGAGCCTTTAACTTATGAATTTAAGAGAGCCACCCTGCTATAGTATGAATGCTAGGTCCTTTCCCGTGGCCCATTCCTCACTGTTATTGCTTTGGCCTTTTTTCCCCATAGTAAATATTTCATATACTGTTCGGGGTAACATGCACATGAGAGAAGCGCTGATATAAAATATTGATGCAAACAGATGTTTAGGTTTGCATTCCTCAAAAGGTGTGCAGGCATTCAAACTGAATGGCATGGATTAAATCAGGCTTTATGTGATGCTGTTGAACACGTGATACATGTAGAGCAAATGTACACATCGACAAATGAACAGCAACCCGCAAAGTGTTTTCACTGCATATGACACCGGCTCCTGAAATGTCTCTATTTGAAAGGAGGTCATGCACTGATTGTGTAAAGGGAGGCCACATGGAGGCCAGTCAACAGCTTCTGCGCTCTTGGCATTTGTCCTACTGTCTACTGTGACTGGTCTCTGTAATTGGTTGCAGCTCTGCAAAGAAATATGGGTAACTGTCTTGCACTAGTCACATCATAAAGCACAAGGGACTGGCAGCATTTAGCCAGCCATCCTCCAGCCAGAGATATCAGGGCCCTAAATGTCTCCAGAAATAAATAAAAAAAATAAGAGTAGAGCATATCAGTAATCCAGATCTATATGCTACTCAAACTCGTTGTAACATGCACAGTGACACAGCATAAAGGGGCTGCCTGTCAGTTCCTCCTTTGCTGCTATGTCTCTATGCTGCAGCTCTGCATTTGATTGGCTGACAGCAGAAAAATGGGTCACATGTTCCAAGGCTATTGTGTTTTATCACTCACAGGTGGTTTGTATATTCATCCACTAAAATGGGTCAGAAGAATTACCCCAACTGTCTCGAGGGTCAAAGTGTTTGCGGTAGAAATGGAAATAAGGAATAAAAGATGTATGGCCTTGTGTATTTTTTCACATCTCACATCATTTTGTTGAAGTCAAACTGAGGTTTGCAGCAGCTAGAACTAGTCATGCACCACCACACCAATGAAAGGCATAAATGAAGCAATTGAAATGGGAAATGTGACCACTGGTGCATTAAAGTTGGCCATGCAGTCAGTGAACAGCATGCCAAACAAATTTAAAATCATTTCTGGCAGCACTGATTGTGATGTCATGTACCTGTATCTCTCCCTCTCTCTCTCTCTCTATTTATATACTGTATACCGTTCATAAGATATTTAATGCTCTTGAAAGAAGTCTTTTAAGCTCACCAAAGCTGCATTTATTTGATAAAAATACAGTAAAATAGAAATTGTATGAAATATTATATTTAAAACAACTGTTTGTTTAATATATTTTACAATGTAATTTAGTCCTGTGATGGTAAAGCTGGATTTTCAGCAGCCATTACTCCAGTCTTCAATGTAACATGATCTTTCTTATTGTAACAATGTAAACTGTCAATTTAATGTGTCCTTGCTGAATAAATGTATTTATCCTCCCTCTCTCTCTCTCTCT
>NW_015621841.1:0-2511 GCF_001515605.1 Sinocyclocheilus anshuiensis | reverse complement strand
GGGAGTGATATAAATCGAAAGGGGTGAGAAAGAAATTAATGATGGAGGGAGAGACAGAGTGAGAGATTCACGAGGAACAGAAGGCAGTGATGGGAAAGTCTCTCATCTGTAAATGAGATTGTCCCTGATGGCCATTTTCTCCCCCAGTTCGCTCATTCTTCTTTCCCTCGCAAACCTCAATGCTCTGTTGAATGCAGGTCTCAATACTGGACTCCGCAATTGATGACAGTGAAAAACAGAGACACTGGAGGGAGTCGGGCCTCGGGAGGCTCTTTCGTATTTTCCCCTTTTTCATGCAGTCACTTCACACTTCACATAGTGAAAATCACCTCAAAGACCTTCAGTATTTTTATCAATGTAATATTGTGCGATGTTCATGATGTTGTTTGGCTGATTTTGTTAATTAATGGACTCTTTTTTTTTTTTTTGGCAGAACTAGTAAAATTATACAAAGTTTTATAATAAAGGAATGTTTTCAAACTCAAAATAATTTTATCTCAAACTTTAACTTTAATCAGTTTCATGAATTTTTTATGTATGTATGTATTTATTTTATATTATATATTTGAGACACTGAATAATTATTGACAACCTGAATATTTGAAAGGTCTGTCACTTATCAAGCATTTCATGATTTGTATATATGGGTAATTTATAGAGTTTTATCTTGCGAAATGACTGTACATTTTCCCTGACTTAAAGACCTTACATAAACTGTATTTTGACCACTGTCCTTGGAAACCAATCTCCTGTGCTATATTTTGTGTCCATTTATTTGCTAATTTTTTTAAGTAGTAAGTGGAACGATGTATAGTCAGCCAATCATCATCACATATATCATTACATATACCATCCTAGTAATAATTGACAAAACCTTAGAATATTGAGATGAATAACATACATATTTACAAAAAACAACCCAAAAGCACCATGGTACAGTATGACCATGCTTTTTAGATATGTTTCATGGTAGTGCCATTTGAAATACCTTGTAGTACCACACACATACTATGATATGAATATAATAATCATTCAATAACATGGCATCAAATATCAAAGAAAGTACCATCTGATACCTTTACTGCACCATGGTACTGCTCTTTTATATAAGTGTACTGGCTCATATTCCTATCTATTATTTATTTTTTTCTTTGTTATAGCTTTACAATTTTTACTGTCTGCTCTGATGGTATTAAATAGTGTCAGAGCCTCCTCCTTTCTGCACTGAGTGGTGGCTTGGATTGGTTTATTCCACTCAGAATGGATGACACCCATTTCAATGGGATTTGCTTTAAATAACAGGCTAAAGGAAAAAGCTCTTTGGCTTTAGCATGGGATACGTCGAATAGGCACACACTTCTGTCTGATCTGAGCAGTGTCAGTGAGAGCTGTCAGATTTAAATTAAAATATGTTGAGGTGTTACCACACCAGAACAGAAGCCTGCGCTATTGTCTTAAAAAAGACACACACAATAACTCCACTGAACATTATAGCCCCAAACCATAGGTTACTCCTTTTAGTGGATTGGGTTGCTTTGACATACAGTGAAGCAGTACCTTCAGTATTCAGGTTACAACTCTGAACGAAAAGAATAAGCCTATTAAATGTGCATCAGTTTTGTGGCCAGCTTTAAGTGCTTTTGTGGCCCAAGCAAATGGAACCGAAATGCTGCTTTTCAATTGTAGAGATTCTCAGCCAACTCACAACAATCTCTATCGATAAACCTGTTTTGTCTTTTCAGTGGCTCATATGAGCTTTCAGACCTATTGTGAGATTTGAAAGCTCAAGAGGTTGAGAGTCTATAAACGGTGTCTAAGCATCTACACACACCTGCTGAAAAATACAGCTTTGAGGAAAATACATGGTGAAAATGGTGAACAAGTGTACAGACCTTAATCCATTCAAGCTGCATTAAAATGTGTTTAAATACATATTAGGTGGTGTCATGCACATTTTTGAAGAGGTTTGAGAGTCATTGGCAAACAAAACAGTTAAAAATAGCTAATTTAACTAATTTAACAAGTGAGTATGTCTATAAATAAAAGTAAGACTCATGAAAGCTTTTCTCGCAATTCAGACCTTTTCCTCTGAATACTGAGCAATTTTTATTTATTTATTTTTGTTTCCGCCACAGAATAGAAAATAAAAAGGTAATTGCAACTTTTTATCTCACATTTTTGACTTTACGTCTAGCAATTCTGTGAATCGTCTTAGAATTGTGAGGAAAAAAAGTCTAAATTTTGAGATATAAACTCAGTGTAAACTGTTAGGTAAAAAAGTTGCAGTTACCTTTTTTCTTTTTGTGGAAACAAGCTTTCATAGTAGAAAACCAGTTTTCATTTAGTGTGCAGGCAGACCCAAGTTCAAATTCTAAAGTATTATAAATATTTAATTATTTTAATATAAAATAAAATAATTTAAAATAATATATATATATATATTATTTATATATAATTATGTTTATCTAAAAACTATATATATATATATATATATATATATATATATATATA
>NW_015621840.1:0-2678 GCF_001515605.1 Sinocyclocheilus anshuiensis | reverse complement strand
TTTTTATGACAGCCACCATTTAAATGTTTATATTTAAAAAAAAACAAATTGAAGTAGAAATATTAATATGTAACTGTAACTTGATGAGAAGCTGAAGTACGAGGTGATGTCAAAAAAATCCTTTTTGGCGGAAGTGACGTACTGCAAGCTTTGAATGCTTCTATCTTCTAAATTCGAATTTTGTCACTGTTTTGAAGCACACTGGTTTATAGATAACCTTAAGACTAACATATTGATACAAAAAACGTTCATTTTGATTTCATGGTGACTTTAATGATGTAAAAAAGGTTTGATATTTATGAATTAGATTATAAACTCATCCATTTCATTGTGAGTGCAGTGAGCTTCCAGAGAAAGCCCTCTCACACACGCTTTTGATTGGCTGTGATATTTGATTGATTCTGTCTCGTCGTGGTGTTGCGCCGCGTCTGGTGTGGACACCCAAATTTCTTGTCGCTAGAATCTTGTTGTGTCGCGTGTAGTTAGGACACGGTGTAAGATGTCTTTTATTGAGCAAGGATGCATTAAATAAATCTAAATTGACAATAAAGACTTTCATAATGCTATTTTTTGGAACTTCATATTCATCAGCTTTGCCATCACAGAAATAAACTACATTTTAAATTATTTTCAAATAGAAAACAGTTATTTTAAATTGTAATAATCTTTCCAAACAAAAACATTTGAATGGTAGTGTAAGTTCATTAAATGGGCAGTTACATTGACTTTACTTTTCCCTAAAGTTACATCTTTTGACAGTACCTCAGAAGCACTGTGCTCTTCCTCGTTGGGTTCACTTTGACGACTCGTTTCCTCCACGGCCAATCGTGTATGGTAGTTATGCTGGTTACCCTGGTGACGGCGCCCCTCCTCCACAGAACTTTCTATAGCATGCTGGTATGAGAAATACACACATTAATTTGCATGTTAAACAGCAACTAAGGCTTTAGCAACATTTAGTTGGATGTAAAAAAATTGGTGGTGAATGATGCTGCACACAAATAGTACATTTCATCCCAATCAATCAGTGAGGCAGACAAGTTTATCCAGATTTGTATATATTTTAAATTGCTGATCATATATGATAATTTACCCGGTTTTCTCTGTGGTACTGGCTGTGCACGCTGCGTCTCCTCCTTTCTGACCTGTAGATGTTGATTTCCTCTTCTCCTTTAGCTGCACGCCAAATCTCCTGCTTACTGTATTCACAAACAGACACACAAAACAGACAAACTGCATTCAACTGTAAGAAACAATAGAAAGAAGACACGAGAAGGTCTTGTTTGAGTTGCAGGTGTCTATCAAAATATTAAATACAACAGATATACAAATGTTTCGACATTTTAGATCATAACGTTTTTTTGTTTTAATTTTTTTAATCTTTTCTGCTTTTTTCAAGGATTAAAATAACATTTGAAAGCCAGATTTGAAATGCATTCTCAGACTTTTGGAGTCCACTGTATTTGAATGTGTATTTTACCAATCTATAGCTGGTGATAGTTCAGGAACGAGGACCCTTCGACTCCATGCCACCAGGTCTCTCTCGGTGGCAATCTCACTGCGTGGAGCGTTACTGTGCATCTGGCGAACACCTTCGATCTGTCCACTGCGTCTCAGACCCACGTTAGGTGGAGAAGAGACCTCTGTGGGAGAACTGACAGATCCTACACACACAAACCAGACACGCAACCAGCATCAACACTACTGTTAACAGTATTACAATCACCCCCCACTGGTTTATAGAGATCATCTGATGACATTTTTATACTTTACAGAAGTGATAACTTTGGCTGGCTCACTGGGGGTTTGTAAGGAACTATTCGTTGTAAAGTCGCTTTGGAAAACAATTGAAAAATACAGACAAATTACATTGTCTGGCTCTTCAGTTGTTTTAACTGTAGACTGCTGAATGTATGTGTCATTGTCTTTTTTTTTTTTTTAATTAGCTTGTTTTATTGTTTTTGTTTTGTTTTGTTTTTGTAATATAATGCAACAATTTTTATTCAACATTTAAACACTTTTGGTATTTTTTTTATTTACTTGAATAATTGATATGGCTGAAAAAAGTCAAGTGCTTTTTGCTATTTTAATTAGTCTTATTCAGTGTTATTGTTAACTAAAACTAAAATGAAATAAAAATTTAAACTGAAATAAAGCTTAAAATAAAATATAAATATTAGGCGGGAAAAAAAAAACTAAAATTAAAACAGCATATAATATATAAATAATATCAGTATAATTTGTAACACAATTGTTTTGTCATAATTTTTTAATTATTAAATAGTTAAAATGTATAATTATAGTATAAAGTACTTTTAATTATATAAGTAATTTAATAAATGTTAAAAATAAATTGGTATCAAGAATCATGAAATTTCTTTACTGATTGTATCAAACATTTTAGTATTGTTTCACTACACTACAAAAAAAAAGTGTGCATTACCTCTGCTGGCTCTGGTGTCAGACCCCAGTCTCTGGTCCTGCTCTTGCTGTAGTCTCTGGATCATACCATCAAGAGGACTAGAGCCTTCTGCAGCCTGCTGACTAACCACCTGATTCAGCCCTGAGTGAAGAAATAAGAAACAAACACAGAGACATTTGAACACTTTATTAGTGTTCAGAGACAGCTTGCAGGTGTACAGGTGCATCTCAATAAATTAGAATGTTGTGGAAAAGTT
>NW_015621839.1:0-2690 GCF_001515605.1 Sinocyclocheilus anshuiensis | reverse complement strand
CTGAAGGATCATGTGACACTGGAGTAATGGCTGCTGAAAATTCAGTTTTGCAATCACAGGAAAAAATTACATTTTAAATTATATTCAAATAGAAAAGTTGATTTTAAGGGGTTATATTTTCCCATGGTATACAAAATATTAATGGAATACCTGGATGACCTATTTCATTTGCAGCATACAAAAGAGCACATTCACAGTCAAGCTCTCTCGATCAGGTTTATAACTTCCTTGTTTAAACGGACTGGTTCAGAAAACAACCAGATAACAAATGCAAAAAGGGAAACCTCTTCAAAAGTTTCCCTTATTTTACTGATTTTCAGTGTCCTTTATACTTTGTTTTGCACCAGTTACGAAGACCGTCTCAACTTTTATTGACCTGCTATGACATCCACAACAGAATCAAACTAAGTAGCATTAAAACTCCTCTTTATTCTTCGAGCAAACTGTAATAAGTGTCCCGTGGGCTATGTCATCTTGAGTCTTTGCATGTGGTATTGACCCCTAATGATGCAGGTTACGCAGCACGTGCGGTGCCGAGCTGGAGGCTTGCTCTTCAGGGAATGAAGCTGCTTTCCAAGTACACAGAAATGAGAAAAGTGAAACTGAGCACTCGAACTCATGCATATTTCAAAACAGACGCTCCCTTAGAGAGAACCAGAGAGAGAGAGAGAGAGACAACTACACTCCTCCCTCTTTCTCTCACGTTGCCAGGTTACAGTTGAGTGCACATGTACATGTGTATACACATGAAAATGTACAATTTTGTAAACCGGTTATCTATTTTTAATGTGGAACTGTTACTTAATACTGTTATTTAAAGTATGTGCTTTGTAATCTTGATTGATTTATTTTAAGCTGAAGTGCATCATTTCTGCCCCAGGAGTGTCATCGAATAAAATTGCAAAATTATTATTTTTCAAGCAGGTTTTTTTTTTTTATACACTCCCACCATCTTCTATTGGTTGGTCTAGCAGATAGTCCCGACTCCCGCCCCAAACTCACACCATTGATTGAGCCACTGTTGCTGTGTTGGGACAAACAGTGTAATCAAAAAGAGTAATGCTTTGGTACACTTTAAAAATATCCCATTAAATCTACAGCAAAAACTGAAGCAATACAGGATGGCATATATTGGTGCTTGTATATTTTACAACTTTTAACCATATTTATTTCATTAAGTTATATAATGTTAATAAACCCATCTACTTGAACTACCAAAATCTGCCTATTGTCTTAAAATGTATTATTATGGTGGTTGTCAGTACAGGAACACTCTTAAAAATAAGGCTTCCAAAAAGTTTTTGGCTCCCCAAAGAACCTTTCAATGAATAATTATACAGAAAAATTATACTGTACATAAACCATGGCCAATACTCATATCTGATTATGCAAGGTCTTGCACACAAAGACAAAACCCCATGAGATCAGAGTGATAAAAATGACACTAAAACATCCACAAACTAACTTGAAATTCGGACACAAAACACTCCATTGTAAATTTCTGATAACACAAATTTTAAAGAAACAATTTTCACTCTAAATTATATGGTACTTCATAGTTTTACTTCCAAAACCGATAAATGTTGCAGTATTTTACAGTAAAATTACATAGAGACGTGAAACCATTTGCAATTTTTCATTGTAGGCTATATGGCACGATGATTTAGATTTTTAATTGTAAAAAATGTCATTTTTTACAGTGATGGTGCCACAGAGCCAGTGTGTACACGTTTTGAAAAAGATTAAAGTAAATGAATAGTTTATTTGTAATTGTTTCTGTATTGAGCTGAGATGGGATAGAGAAAATATTTTGACGTCTGAAAATGACACTCTTTATTTAAGCAGAAAAATGTGCAAAGAGGTTTGTGTGATCTCAAACCATATGCAAATATTTGTTTTCATCCCAAAATTAACCTCGTCAAATTTGTATGTGATAATGAGATATGACTAAGTTTGACTTTGAGGTTTGATGTCAGATGGTTTTCTTGTAGTTATAGTCTGTTCTTCATTGTGTTTGTTTACATTGGGCTCAACGAAAGCTTCTTTTGACTGGTAATGTAACCTTTTGCGCATGATGGAGACCTTGCATCCTGTTTTTGGTCTAGCTTATCAGGTGTTCACTGTTAGCCTTTCTCTTTCTATCTCTGGGAGTTGTCATGGTGACAGTGATGCAGACAGCCGGGAACAGCCTGGCTGTCATCACGGATCTTTCAGTGTGTGTTTGCACGAAAAGACTAGACTGTGCTCATTTTACAGAGAAAATTATGTAATGTTCTCTCTAAAAACAGAGAGAGAGGGAGAAAGTGAGCGCTAGCGGCCTTTTTCTGAATCTCTTACTCATAATTATAAAGCAAGTGACCGCTGTAGAGCTTATGCAGTCATTTGTAGCATTAGGAAGTGGCCTGTGTTGTTTGTGGTTATCTGTCAGGTATCGTGTTGGTATATATATATATAAATATAAAAAAAAGATTTTTATAAAAAGATTTTTTATGTAACATTTGCTTAAAATTCTAAAATATTTTAAATATGTAGTTTCACTTTGTGTTGATTTATTTGAACTATTATAACTTAGCCTCCTATGACATGATATTTAACTTGTGCTTTATTTACTGTAAGCCTAACTGTGACCTCTTGCCTTGCCTAGACACACACTCTATTCATCTAATCTCTCTCTCTCTCTCTCTCTCTCT